>NC_060180.1:9980544-10280544 GCF_021184085.1 Oncorhynchus gorbuscha | reverse complement strand
TATGCAGGAGCACTTGTTGGAGCAAACAAACTAGCTAATCCTCTATGCAGGAGCACTTGTTGGAGAAAACAAACTAGCTAATCCTCTATGCAGGAGCACTTGTTGGAGAAAACACACTATCTAAGAAAGAAAGAAATTCAGCAACAAAGCAAAGTTGGGACAAAAGACAGTCTGCATTAATTAAATCCCCCTTCGACTTTTTCCCTATGAACAGGCTCAGTAGTGATGTTATGTATGGTGATCAATTTGAGAAAATATCTACATTTGTATCCACAGTGTTATTCGAATGGAACAGTAGCACAGGGGAAGACCAGCCTAAATGTATATAATTAAGGCACACAATTTGATGACACAATTGACCCTATAGAACCCCTGGTTTAGGCTTATAGCAATCATGGCAGACAATAAAACATTAAGAATGATCTGAATAAGTGAAATAAACACACAGGAAACATTAACCTGCAGCACCAACACAATTTTAAACCCCACACCAGTCACAGCTCTACAACACAACAAGGCAACTGCTTTTCATCCACTCCAGTTCTCAATTTAGAAGCCTTGAGGGGGCAAACAGTGTGTTCCATGAGTAAAGCAATGATAGAATTAGATAAATAGCCTTTCTATTTGCTCACTCTTTACTGCACACATAAAGCCGACTTTTGCTTGCGAGTGCGGCTGCTAAGAGCAACATAAACATTTGTGAGCACCTTGATAAAAGCAAGATAGCGGAAAGTAATGAGAGAAGAATTTCATTAAATCAGAGTCATTTTTCAAACGACAGAAAAACACCACTTCGCCTTATCCCCAAATTACATCAAATAGCGGCTTTTGTGAGCCTGTTGATTTCCCATGTACATTTCTCCACTCTAAACACTGTTGACACTTTGCTGTGCCTCACCTCTGTCTCTGACAATGACGATAAGAGCTAAACACAATTACAGTGCCTCCATTTTAGTTTGCCTCTACCCCGCAAAAAAATAAATAATTCCTCAATAATACAGCACATCATGAATGATGTACTTTTGCAACATGTTCACGGTGAGAATTTTTTTCAGGGGTTTTGTTATGTTGCTTGAGAGTGCAAAAGCAGGAGAGCATGTTTTGCCTGCATCAATGGTGGGATGTAGCGTGGGGAAGTGACAGAAAAGGAAGACATGATTGAGTAGGACACTGTCGGCCACAGAAAGAAGTTTGGATGGGGGGTGGGTTGCAGAGTAGGTAGGAGGTTGGAGAGGATGGTAGGTCTGAGTCATGCTGAACTTGTTCTTTCTTCTTCTCTGAAATGATGAATTAAAATTGTGTGGGCTTCACTACCCTAACTAACATGTTTGTTCTAGATCTGTCATTCCCTATGTCGTCTATGATGGTTTGTGTGCTTGATGGTCTGTGCTCTCCCCCACACGCCAATTTGAGATAATGAATCAGTCACAGTCACAAAGACATTCCAAATCATCCAGTAGGGCTTGACAACACAGAGTCTGCATCAAAAATATAAAATATAACAAATATTTTTTTAAATACAAAACTTCTGAAAACATGTAGGATGTAGGATCTTCATTTGAGACAGTTTGCTACAGAAGGAAAATAATCCTGCAGCAACAGGAAAATGTAAATTATTATGGGGGCTATAATTAATGGACATTTTTGTAGGGGTTGATACATTTTTCGTAAGGGAAAATCAAGTGGAAATTTCAAAGTGGAAATTACAAACTTCAGAATCCTTTTAAAACTTCAAATACACTATACGTTTTACATTTCCTGCATTAATATGGAGTTGGTCCACCCTTTGCAGCTATAACAGCCTCCACTCTTCTGGGAAGGCTTTCCACTAATTGTTAGAACGTTGCTGCGGGGACTTGCATCCATTCAGGCAGAGGAGCATTAGGGAGGTCAGGCACTGATGTTGGGCGATTAGGCCTGTAGTCGGCGTTCTAATTCATCCCAAAGGTGTTCGATGGGGTTGAGGTCAGGGCTCTGTGCAGGCCAGTCAAGTTCTTCCACCCTGATCTCGACAAACCATTTCTGTATGGACCTCACTTTGTGCATAGGGGCATTGTCATGCTGAAACAGGAAAGTGCCTTCCCTAAACTGTTGCCACAGAGTTGGAAACAAAGAATCATCTAGAATGACATTGTATGCTGTAGTGTTAAGATTTCCCTTCACTGGAACTAAGGAGCCTAGCCCAAACCATGAAACAAGTCCCCAGACCATTATTCCTCCTCCACTAAACTTTACAGTTGGTCATATGCATTGGGTCATGAAACGTTCTCTTAGTCTCCGCCAAACCCAGATTCGTCTGTCGGACTGCCAGATGGTGAAGGGTGATTAATCTATCCAGAGAACGCATTTCCACTGCTCCAGAGTCTAATGGCGGTGAGCTTTACACCAATCCAGTCAACGCTTGGCATTGTGTATGGTGATCTTAGGCTTGTGTGCGGCTGCTGGACCATGAAAATGTATTTCATGAAGCTCCCGACGAACAGTTATTGTGCTGAGGTTGCTTCCAGAGGCAGTTTGGAACATGGTAGTGAGTGTTGCAACCGAGGACAGTACTTGCCGTTCTTGTGAGCTTGTGTGGCCTACCACTTCGCGGCTGAGCAGTTGTTGCTCCTAGACACTTCCATTTCATAATAACAGCACTTACAGTTGGCCGGGGCAGCTCTAGCAGGGCAGAAATTTGACAAACTGACTTGTTGAAAAGGTGACATCCTATGACAGTGCCTCGTTGAAAGTCACTGAAATCTTCATAAGGCCATTCTACTGTCAATGTTTGTCTATGGAGATTGCATGGCTGTGTGCTCGATGTTATATACCTGTCAGCAACGGGTGTGGCTGAAATAGCAGAATCCACTCATTTAAAGGGGTGTCCACATACTGTTGGTGATGTAGTGTAAGATCCTTCATATTGAGACCTACAGTCGTGAAGGGTTATTGTGTGTAGAATGATGAGGAGTAAAACATTTTAATACATTTTAGAACAAGGCTGTAACGTAACAAAATGTGAAAAAAAGTCAAGGGGTCTGAATACTTTCAGAATTCACTGTAGGTCTATTTAACACATGCACCCTGTATATACAACGTAAATACACACATTATACCCAACCTATACACGGTGTATATACACACACGAAAAAAACAACACAGTCATGGGAATCACAGATAAAACATCACAAATCACCCAGAAAAACAAGTTACATTCCTTTACAAATAAGTCCCCAATCAATGCTTTAAATTGCCCAAACAGCACCAGAACATTAAGATAAAATGTATTTTGAAATAATGTAGAGATCTACTGGTCTTTAGCGAAGTCCAGACTACCTTTTGATGCAGGATGCAGTGATGAGTATCAAAACTGTCAGCTGTAACAAAACAAAGGGCACTATGGTAGACAGCATCCAAAGGTTTAAGATTAGGTTTAGTAGCAGCTGCACTTTGATGAATAATGTCACCATAATCAAGAACGGATAAAAACGTAGGCTTAATAATCTGCTTCCTACTGCTTAGAGAAAGGCACGATCTGTTTCTGTAGAAAAAGCCAACTTTACCTCATAGCTTCTTATTAACCAGCTCATCCATATCAATCCAAATGTGCCTAAGTATTTATACGAGGGAACAATTTCGATTTGAGAACCATCTCAGGACAGTTTGAAAACAACATGTAATTTGTTTTGCTCATATTATTAAGCATACATTTTAAATCAGCGAAGGGATTCCAGCATTGCTATAAAATCTGACTGTAGTTTTGACACAGACAGATCAACAGTCGGGCAATAGCATACATAATAGCATACATATAGATTAAGTTATCCATTTTTAACAGATTGACCAATGCTGTTAAATTAATATAAATAGTGAAGAAAATAGTTCCTGAAATCGACTCCTGTGGTACACCTTTATGTACTTCAGGAAATTCAGACTTAACTCGATCAAACATGATGGCCTGAGTTCTGACACTAAGATAATCATGAAACCATGAACAGGCGTCAGAGCTCAGGCCTATTGAGGACAACTTGTTCAATAAAATGTCATGATCAACAGTATCAAAAGCTTTTGACAGGTCCACAAACAAAGCTGCACATTTCATTTTAATGTCTAAAGTATTGACAAGATCAGTAACAACTAAGTAGTTGCTGTAATAGTGCTACGCCCAGGCCTTATTGGTTTACATTCTAAATACATTTCTGTTCCGTCCGTTGTCGGAATGAGACCAAAGTGCAGCATGGAAAGTGTACATCTACACTACAAAAAAAAGATAAACAAACGTAAAGTTCTGCAGGGCTAATACAGCTTCTGTGCAAAAGAAACTAACAAGATCCCACAAACTCAGGTATGATTCCCAATCAGAGACAACGATAGACAGCTGCCTCTGATTGGGAAACATACCCGGCCAACAAAGAACTAGAAAACTAGAATGACCACCCAAATCACACCCTGACCTAACCAAATAGAGAAATAAACAGGCAGTCCAAGGTCATGGCATGACCATTTCTCAGATAAAAAAAAGAACAAAGGTGTAAATTTTCCAAGGATTAAAGAATCTTTGCTAGACAAGGAAGCCTTGAAATGGAGCTATAATGATTAAGATCACTACTATCCTCTCTCTTATGAATTGACAAAACAAGATCAGATTTCCATACCTTTGGAATGTTTTCTGATAACAATGTTAAATTAAAAATGTGGTTATTAAGCCAACAATTGGTGGGCCACTGTGGATTTATGGTTGTCTATTGCTTTCTGTAAATAGCCTAAAAGAAAAGCTTTGACTATAATTCTGAACATTCAGGAAGTTTCCCCTATCAGCATCCAGCCTAATATCATTGTGAATTGGCTTAGAAGTTATTTCAAAGAGATAGCCCACTGAAATAAAATGATGATTAAATGCTTCAATGATGCAATTTTTTCCCATAATGAGGCCAGTCTCTGAATTACTTTGTTGTGGCAGAGAAGAGGAAGTAGAATCCTTCAGAGATTTACAGTTTTCCAGAATTTTGTCGGGTTCCCATTACAATCCGATAGAGCAGTTACATAATAATCAGATTTAGCCTTTCTGATTTGTCTTACACAATGATTCCTCAGTTGCATAAAAGCTTACCAGTCCGGTCCTAAGCCTGTGTTCCTGCCCTTGACACCAGCATTATCTCTTTTATGAATGACTTCTGATAATTCCGGAGTGTACCAGGCATTCAATCGACCTTTAACCCTTGATTTTTTTCAAGGGAGCATGATTATCCACAATAGCATTGAAGACATTTCTAAAAAGGCTCAAAGCTAAATCAGGTTCAGAGAAAACTGAAATACAATTAAGGTCACAAAAATAAAGATCTTGTAAAAAAGAACTATTAACGGAAGTTTTTAAAGTTCCTCGTTGTGATGACACAAGGCTTATATTTTTGTATTTTCACATCTTTAACACAAACAACTGGGCAATGGTCACTGATGTCTTGGGCAAAGACACTTTCTCTGGTGTATTTGTTAGGATAAGATCAATCAAAGTTGACTTTGAAGAATATTTAGGGTTGGGCCGTGTAGGCCGTGTAGGCTTAGTAACCAGCTGGGTTAGGTTTAGATCATTACACATGTCTTTTAGATTGTCTGAAGCCTGCATTTCCAGATCATAATCTAGATCACACAGGATAATAACTGTTTTAATTTAATACAACAAACTATTTAATTTAATACAACAAACTATTTAACTCCTCGAGTGCACAAAGGTTAGCCGAGGAAGGACGATAAGATCCCTATAACAGTTACGGATGTATTTTTCCCCAGACAAAGCCTTAAAGATAGTAGCTAAACATTTTGCCAAAGTAAATGGATTTCAGTAAAGAGACAGATAAATTATATTGAATATGACTGCCCAACATACAAAACAGAGTTCAGGAGTGGAAGGGTGTGAATATGACAGCTGTTTTATCTCACACTCACACCTTCAACTCCCACCCTCCTCTCCCACTTCCTGGTCTTTCTTTTCCCACTACTCCTTTTGTGTCTGACTTGGGATGCTGAGAATGCCTTGTAAATGAGCTAGATGAGAAGTGATGGTATGGAGGCCGAGTAACTAAGAACAGTCCATCAGTTTCCCCCAAATCCAGCCACTCTACTACTTTACGGTAGTACATTAATCAAACCCCCTCCCCCTCACTGTCTTCCCAGAACTAGCTATCCCCATACAGATTGAATACAGATGTAAGATCTTCATTTAATCACTATTTTGTTGCTGAGAAATGCAAACTAGTAGTGTATTTACATTTTTAAAAGGCTTCTAAAGTTTGTATTTTCCACTTTGAAATGTCAGACTTGATACGGAAAATGTATCAACCTTTACAAAAAATGGCCATGAATTATAATCCACATAATTATTCACAGTTCCTGTTATTGCAGGATTGTTTTCCTGCTGTAACAAACTGGCTGAAATAAAGATCCTACATATGTAGCAGACATGTGTCCATATGTAACACTTTGTTAGGAGGAGCATTGTTAGGAGCCCAATTCCAAATGGAAACAACTTGCATCATGTCCACCTGCTTACAGCAGCTCTCATATGTCCTGGCAGACTGGCTACGTTGAAATCTGAGTGATGACAGGTTGGTAAGGAATGACATGCTGATAGGTACCCTTCTCTCACCTTTGGCATGTGGGACTCAGTGTGTGGTGTGTTTGGCTTTTCTCCTGCCACAGGATGTTTGATTCGGTTTTCTAACACGAAACTAGACCTGAAGCAGATTGAGATGGAGAGACAGGGTTGAGAGCTGTGTAAAGCACATAGAAAGGATTACTATGCTCAGAGGCAGGTCTGCTAGAGCACACACACACACACACACACACACACACACACACACACACACACACACACACACACACACACACACACACACACACACACACACACACACACACACACACACACACACACACACACACACACACACACACACACACACACACACACACAGAGAGAGAAAGTTTAATATTTTTTGATGGATTTCAGAGGGGGATAAAGCCATGCATTCTACCGGTCAGGGATTTGACTGATCACAATGTCAGAGAGGACATTGGAAACAAGGGCTAAGTTCTATTCAATTTCTTCTTTGAGCCAGAGCGTGTTACATATAGATGGCTGAGATTCTCCCTGGAGCCTAGTGTCAATACGCATAAAAGATTGAGCACAGCACCGTGGAGACGTGTGCATTTTCTTAAAACATTTAACCGTGAAAACATTTAGCCGTGAATCAGCCCTCACAATGCTCTACTGTACTTTATGTTCTATTTCAGTATATTTTTTAAGAAATGGTAGTCCTCTGTCAATCCTGTTTTGGTTTTTGATCCTTTGCATTTTCTGTACACCAAGCACAATTTCTATGATCAACAGACAATAACCTAATCTTACCTAATCTAATCTAAATAGTGGTATTGATATGACACGGCACACTGGTTGAGAAACTGTGGTCTAAACACATCCTTGTATATTTAGTCTGTATTACTTCCTAAAGAGGTGCAATAAGAAGTTGTATGGTGTTCTGTACAATTTATGTCATGTACATGGATTTTTGAAAGAATGATACACGAATCAAAGACAGTATGTGACATAATTTTGATTTTGGCTGCGTTCACACCAACATGGCAGAGCTTGTAGGAAATGTTAAGCACCCTAGTCTTAACATGTGATTTGTAACTCTACTCTAAGTTCTACATGAACTGAAGTGTTTGAGAAGGTAAACACAAAGTGAGTGCATTGGGATTACCCTAGTGAGCTTCCATAGTTCCCATGCTTCAGCGCTCACTCCCTCTTAATAATTGTGAATCCACCCATGATTTCTCTGAACTGCTGGCTTGGCTTTAATCTGTGATTGATTACCAGACCAATAAGCAGATGAGCTGCAGCTGTTTGGAGGTTTGGAACGTCTACAGACAGATGTTTTCATGATACAGGGCTGTTAGTGCTTTCCTATCCATTTCCTGTACAGCTTCAAAGTCCCTGTTGCATCAGCCAAGCACCTTGTGTTCACATAATCTCAAAAATATATATATATATATTGTAGTGCAATGCAATGCTTACTTACAAGCCCCCAACAATGCTTTAAGAAGTTAAGAAAAAAGAAAAAAATAGAAAATAAAATTTGTGTGGTTCTAAAGATGGCAAGCATCTTATCCACTAAAATGCAATATAGTCTTTTCCCCTGAAACCATCAGCATTACCTTGAACTTTATGAAGTAAATCACCAAACTGACATTAGACCACCTTTAAGGGCAGAAAATAAATGGAGGACGTGGTTTTCCACAGAAGACCAGAGAGGAGAGTCTATGGAATGAGAAAACAGCCTGGGAAATTTGCCGAAAGCCTGCATTGACACAGAAGAAAATGTATTATTAAAATATCTATAGCATGTTACCTAAACACAGCAAACCCTTAAGTTATTAAGACAAGTGTTGGCAATCTTCTGATGGCTGGTTGAACAGCTTTAACTTAAAATGTCTCAATAATGAAGGCACTCTGTGCTCATATGATTAACTTTCATTTTTAAAAAAATTTACATTTTAATTTACCTTTATTTAACTAGGCAAGTCAGTTAAGAACAAATTCTTATTTTACAATGACGGCCTACCTGGGCCAAACCCTCCCCTAACCTGGATGATGCTGGGCCAATTGTGCGCCGCCCTGTGGGGTTTAAAGTAACTTTCCAGTGAAAATCTCACTTTTAAAAGTTAATATTCTGTTAACTCATACCCAAATAATGTTGATGACTCATCATATACTTGTATTTATGGCCAAAGCATAAAATTGAGAAAAAGACACTTCAACACAAAAAACCCACCTCAAACTTGTATTTTAAACAGACCAATTCAAAAAGTTCAAACTCGGATGTTACCCCATGAAGTTGAACTTTAAAATGGTTAAGCTTTGGGTTAGGGTAAGGGAAAACTACACATGCCAGTACAATAGCTTACAAATTGAGAGGAACACAAAGGCACATACAGTACCAACCAATGCTACTCACCTGACAGACAGGGCAGGTGTGGACCAGTGTTGCTTTTGCTGTAGTCTTCTGGTTCGCAGTTGCTCCCTTCTTCTTAGCAGTCGCCCCCTTTGCATCAAAGCTGGGACCGAGAGACTGAAAACAGCTTCTATCTCCAGGCCTTCAGACTGTTAAATAGTCACCACTAGCTGTCCTCATCTTAGAGACTGCTGCCCTATGTATAAATGGAGTTATTAAACACTGGTCACTTTAATAATTTTTACATACTGTTTTACCCACCTCATATGTATATATTGTATTTCTAGTTCATAATTTGTGTCTACTTTGAATTCAATCTAAGCCACAGGTTGTTAACATCCTCCATTTTGTATTTGACCTTTACAGACACAGACCCCAAAGACATTCAAGCAGCACTTTTACAGCAAGCATTCCAAGTCTCCAATGGTCCCAGTACTGGTTGATGTGCAGGCCTAAGTGACCACACACACTCAAATGGACCTACAGCTGGGGTAAGATTCTGCCACCATTCACACACAGTAGGTAGACATAGTGTAAACCACCATGTTGTCAACAAAATGCTGTCCTTAATAAATAAGTTGCATTGTCTATGGCTCAATTTGTGGAAATGCTGTGATCACTCATCGTCTTTAATGTTGTGATTCACAGACACACGATGAATACAATTTGTATACTGCAACCAATATTAAATGACGTTGATGGACACACCAGGACCTCGAGTCCTACACCCAAATAAGGGCACTGCGTTCATCCACCTCTGGCCTGCTCGCCTCCCTACCACTGAGGAAGTACAGTTCCCGCTCAGCCCAGTCAAAACTGTTCGCTGCTCTGGCTCCCCAATGGTGGAACAAACTCCCTCACGACGCCAGGACAGCGGAGTCAATCACCACCTTCCGGAGACACCTGAAACCCCACCTCTTTAAGGAATACCTAGGATAGGATAAAGTAATCCTTCTCACCCCCCTTAAAATATTTAGATGCACTATTGTAAAGTGGCTGTTCCACTGGATGTCATAAGGTGAATGCACCAATTTGTAAGTCGCTCTGGATAAGAGCGTCTGCTAAATGACTTAAATGTAAATGTGAGTATGACTGGACATGGGCCAGTTATTTGTGACCTAAAATGGCATGCAGAAGCACATCGGCACTCCATTTTATGTTTATTCCATGGCCAGCAATCTCTCTACCTACTCCTTAATCCACACTAAGCCTTTTATGCCCAATGGTCCCTCAATTTAGGACACTTACAAACTCTCCATTTTATCTCTATAAAACCACCATACCTTCAATCATTCTCCATTTTAGGAATTAAACCAGCACAAATAACACAAAATGTAAAACAAATAACACAAAATGTTGTGATTTTTGGTGTGTGAGTTACAAATGGAGAAACAACTGCTGTGTAATATAAAGTACTAGGTCAACACAGCTACAGTGCCTTCTGAAATTTTCAGACCCCTTGACTTAGAGGCTTAATGTAAAATGGATCAAATAAAAAAAACTCTGAATGTCCTTGAGTGGCCCAGCCAGAGACTGGACTTGAACCTGATCAAACATCTCTGGAGAGACTTGAAAATAGCTGTGCAGCAACGTTCCCCATCCAACCCGACAGAGCTTGAGAGGATCTGCAGAGAATAATGGAAGAAACTCCCCAAATACTGGTGTTCCAAGCTTGTAGCGTCATACCCAAGAATGCTCGAGGCTTTTATCGCTGCCAAAGATGCTTCAACAAAGTACTGAGTAAAAGTACTAAGTAAAGTAAATGTCATCTTTTTTTTCTTTAAAAAAAAATAAACATTTCTAAAATCCTGTTTTTTCTTTGTCATTATGGGGTATTGTGTGTAGATTGATTGGGGGGGAAACTATTTAATCAATTTTAGAATAAGGCAGTAACACACCAAAATGTGGAATAAGTCAAGGGGTCTGAATATGTATATCAACACCCTTGTCAGGTCCTGGTTTCTGCTGTTAATTGTGAGCAGTACATTTAACACTGCATTCAGTCTGAAACCCAGATTAAACAGGAGGACAGTTAGAAAGTTAGAACAAACACCACACGTTTAAGGCTTTTACAGATGGGCCCCAGTAAGTGGCAAAGGTCTCACAGACTTGAATGGGAGAAGGGTGGCAAAGCCTAAGCAGTTGTGCAAGTGGCACACACTCCGTGAATGGCACTGCTGGCTCAGCGTGCCAGGCGCCAAAGACAAAATTAACGGAATTATGGTTGACCAATAAGTTGACCAGTGAGCAGAGTTCATTTTGTCAACCAATCAAACAATGTTTCAATGACAATATTCGAGCTGACAACAAACCGGACTGCACATGGTAGGGAGATTTTCTTGAGGTGTATTTCCAGTTTACCTGGCTGTGTGTAAGCACCTTTAAACGTTTTACTGAGTCTTGATGTTATCAAATCAGGAGAAGAACAAGTGAAGGAAGCATAATAGGGAAAAACAGAAGAATCTGTGCGCTCACGGTTAGTAATAATAGTCATGGTACGCTTCGATGTCCCAGGTTTGTGGCATTGATCATTAAATAATGCAATGTTTACTTCAAGTCAGATGTTTATATATTATGTTATAAAAGGCATTGTTTACTATTATGATTGATTTAAAACAATGCAGTTGTTGTATTTCGGGTTTTTGATGTGATTGATAGGTGAGCAGGTGTATAGTTGTCAAGTAAATATGCTTATTCATTCATGATTATGGATACATTCTGCAATGAGTTAATCTGGCTTTGAATCTGCAACAGAACATGTCAGCAAGTTAGTTCTGAATTGACTTTAATACAGCAGTGCATTCTGACACTCAGAGGTGTCATGCCCATACGGGGCACAGGGGCACATGCCCCTTCAGATTTGTCCTATTTATATACACTACTGTTCAAAAGTTTGGGGTCACTTAGAATTGTCCTTGTTTTTGAAAGAAAAGCACATTTTTTGTCCATTTAAATAACATAAAATTGATCAGAAATACAGTGTAGACATTGTTAATGTTGTAAATTACTATTGTAGCCGGAAACAGCAATTTTTTTAATGGAATATCTACTTAGGTGTACAGAGGCCCATTATCAGCAACCATCACTCTTGTGTTCCAATGGCAGGTTGTGTTAGATAATCCAAGTTTATTTTAAAAGGCTAATTGATCATTAGAAAAACATTTTGCAATTATGTTAGCACAGCTGAAAACTGTTGTTCTGATTAAAGAAGTAATACAATTGGCCTTCTTTAGAATAGTTGAGTATCTGGAGAATCAACATTTGTGGGTTCGATTACAGGCTCAAAATGTCCAGAAATAAAGAAATGTATTCTGAAACTCGTCAGTCTATTCTTGTTCTGAGAAACGAAGGCTATTCCATGCAAGAAATTGCCAAGAAACTGAAGATCCCGTACAACGCTGTGTACTACTCACTTCACAGAACAGCTCAAACTAGCTCTAACCAGAATAGAAAGCAGTGGGAGGCCCCGGTGCACAAATGAGCAAGAGGATAAGTACATTAGAGTGTCTAGTTTGAGAAACAGACACCTCACAAGTCCTCAACTGGCAGCTTCATTAAATAGTACCCGTAAAACACCAGTCTCAACGTCAACAGTGAAGAGGCGACTCCGGGATGCTGGCCTTCTAGGCAGAGTTCCTCTGTCCAGTATCTGTGCTCTTTTGCCCATCTTAATCTTACATTTTTATTGGACAGTCTGAGATATGGCTTTTTCTTTGCAACTTTACCTAGAAGGCCAGCATCCCGGAGTCGCCTCTTCACTGTTGACGTTGCAACTGGTGTTTTGTATGTAGTAGAGAATTCCACCAAAGCAGTGTAAAATGTCCAGTCAAAAAATAACATTTCTCTCTCTCTCTGTCTCCCTCTGTCTCTCTGTCTCTCTCTCTCTGTCACATGCATGGGCCTTATAGCCTAAACCTATTCATGTTTTAGAATTATATTGTGTCTAGCTGTAGCTATAATGTACCTATATTCTAAAGCTGGGCGATATGGACAAAAATCCATATTGCGATAAATTGCCTGAATTGATGCAATAACGATAAATAGAACGGTACGTTTATAACATTAATGTGCACCACAGTTTATTTTATTATCTTTTAAACTACTGCTAGTAGTTTGATGGTTCTAGCCATCAATTGTCCCATTAACTATCGCCCATATTAGGAAACGTATTCCATTTCAAACTTCAAATCTCACTAGTATAGGCTACTTCTAATGACCAATATCAGCCAGGGGGTTTAGAGAGAGAGAGAGAGACTGAGAGACTGAGAGACTGATGATGGTCCCAGCTGCTCTCAACTCATCTGGGACTTGTCTCTGAAAGTGCCAGTATGCAGCAGTTCCACTGAAAGTGAGAGAGAGAGAAACACACCCATTACTGAGTATTGGTTGGCCCACCATCACCTCCTCATGAACACTGGGTTTCGTGGGTGTCTTATCACTTGGCCCAGCTTTGCAGAGTGGTCCCTCTCTCCACCCATCTAGACAACCACACCTTCATCTCCCTGTTGTGAGGCTGTCATCTCTGTGGACCCCCACTGCTCCCCCCACAACAGAGAGACCCAGGGGGGATGACAGCTCCAGGTGCTGTGCTGACAGATGCCCCACTTTGGGAATCAGGTGCTGGGACAGGAAGAAAGCAATATTAAAGGGAAAGGGTGAATGTTCTTGATGTGCTTAGAAACTGTTCTGTGCTATTGCACACCAGTGTTGTAGACCACAACTAGTGGCAGAGTCAAAGAAGCAAGCCTCTGTGCGTATGGATTATAAAAATGCAGGACTGTAGTGTTTTTGCAGTGCTTTTCAACAATGTGAATGTCCATATCCTGTTGGGTAGGGTTTGTGACAGGTGCCGTGAAAATGTTCATTGTACAACATCTTCATAGTAGTAGATATGTGGGTATGTTTGCTACAATAACACACACAACTTTCCTATATTGATCCCTCACATGTTACCCCCTGGTACAGCAACTGCACCATCTGCAACTGCAGGGCTCTCCAGAGGATGGTGCGGAATGCCTAACGTATCACCCGGGGCATACTGCCTGCCCTCCAGGACATCTACAGCACCCGGAGTCACAGGAAGGCCAAGAAGATCATCAAGGACCTCAGCCACCCAAGCCACAGCCTATTCAACCTGCTAAAATCCAGAAGGGGAGGTCAGTACAGGTTCATCAAAGCTGCGACCGAGAGACTGAAAAATACCTTCCATCTCCAGGCCATCAGACTGTTAATAGTCACCACTAGCCGGCCTCCTCCCAGTACCCTGACCTGAACTTTAGTCACTGTCACTAGCCGGCAACCACCCGGTTACTCTATGATTCACCTTAGAGGCTGCTGCCTATGTTCATAGACATGTAACACTGGTCACTATAATAAGGTTTACATACTGTTCTACCTACTCTAGTCAAGGCCATCCTATTCAACTATTGCTGTACATATACCATTCTAACCATGTATACTTCAGATATACTACATCATCTATCCATATACTGTCCATGATGTCTATGCATACCATCATATACAGTTGAAGTCGGACGTTTACATACACCTTAGCCAAATACATTGAAAATCAGTTTTTCACAATTCCTGACATTTAATCCAAGTAAAAATTCCCTGTTTCAGGTCAGTTAGGATCACCACTTTATTTTAAGAATGTGAAATATCAGAATAATAGTAGAGAAAATGATTTATTTCAGCTTTTATTTCTTTCATCACATTCCCAGTGGGTCAGAAGTTTACATACACTCAGTTAGTATTTGGTAGCATTGCCTTTAAATTGTTTAACTTGGGTCAAACGTTTCAGGTAGCCTTCCAAAAGCTTCCCACAATAAGTGGGTGAATTTTGGCCCATTCCTCCTGACAGAGCTGGTGTAACTGAGTTAGGTTTGTAAGCCCTCCTTGCTCGCACATGCTTTCTCAGTTCTGCCCAAAAAAAAATATATGGGATTGAGGTCAGGGCTTTGTGATGGCCACTCCAATACCTTGACTTTGTTGTCCTTAAGCTATTTTGCCACAACTTTGGAAGTATGCTTGGGGTCATTGTCCATTTGGAAGACCCATTTGCGACCAAGCTTTAACTTCCTGACTGGTGTCTTGAGATTTTGCTTTAATATATCCACATAGTTTTCCTGCCTCATGATGCCATTGATTTTGTGAAGTGCACAAGTCCCTCCTGCGGCAAAGCACCCCCACAACATGACGCTGCCACCCCCGTGCTTCACGGTTGGGATGGTGTTCTTCAAGTTGCAAGCCTCCTCCTTTTTCCTCCAAACATAACAATGGTCATTATGGCCCAACAGTTCTATTTTTGTTTCATCAGACCAGAGGACACAGTCTTTGTCTCCATGTGCAGTTGCAATCCGTAGTCTGACTTTTTTATGGCGGTGTTGGAGCAGTGTCTTCTTCCTTGCTGAGCGGCCTTTCAGGTTATGTCGGTGTAGGACTCGTTTAACTGTGGATATAGATACTTTTGTACCCGTTTCCTCGAGCATCTTCACAAGGTCATTTGCCATTGTTCTGGGATTGGTTTGCACTTTTTGCACCAAAGTACGTTCATCTCTAGGAGACAGAACCAGTGAATTATAAGTGAAATACAGATACAGTGAATTATAAGTGAAATTATCTGTATGTAAGCAATTGTTGGAAAAATGACTTGTGTCATGCACAAAGTAGATGTCCTAACTGACTTGCCAAACTATAGATCATAAACAAGAAATTTGTGGAGTGGTTGAAATACAAGTTTTAATGATTCCAACCTAAGTGTATGTAAAAGACAGTACTGTGCAGCCGTCTTCATCGACCTTGCCAAGGCTTTCGACTCTGTCAATCACCATATTCTTATCGGCAGACTCAGTAGCCTCGGTTTTTCGGATGACTGCCTTGCCTGGTTCACCAATTACTTTGCAGACAGAGTTCAGTGTGTCAAATCGGAGGGCATGCTGTCCGGTCCTCTGGCAGTCTCTATGGGGGTGCCACAGGGTTCAATTCTTGGGCCGACTCTTTTCTCTGTATATATCAATGATGTTGCTCTTGCTGCGGGCGATTCCCTGATCCACCTCTACGCAGACGACACCATTCTATATACTTTCGGCCCGTCATTGGACACTGTGCTATCTAACTTCCAAACGAGCTTCAATGGCATACAACACTCCTTCCGTGGCCTCCAAATGCTCTTAAACGCTAGTAAAACCAAATGCATGCTTTTCAACCGATCGCTGCCTGCACCCGCATGCCCGACTAGCATCACCACCCTGGATGGTTCCGACCTTGAATATGTGGACATCTATAATTACCTAGGTGTCTGGCTAGACTGCAAACTCTCCTTCCAGACTCATATCAAACATCTCCAATCAAAAATCAAATCAAGAGTCCGCTTTCTATTCCGCAACAAAGCCTCCGTCACTCACGCCGCCAAACTTACCCTAGTAAAACTGACTATCCTACCGATCCTCGACTTCGGCGATGTCATCTACAAAGTTGCTTCCAACACTCTACTCAGCAAACTGGATGCAGTTTATCCCAGTGCCATCCGTTTTGTCACTAAAGCACCTTATACCACCCACCACTGCGACTTGTATGCTCTAGTCAGCTGGCCCTCGCTACATATTCGTCGCCAGACCCACTGGCTCCAGGTCATCTACAAGGCCATGCTAGGTAAAGCTCCGCCTTATCTCAGTTCACTGGTCACGATGGCAACACCCATCTGTAGCACGCGCTCCAGCAGGTGTATCTCACTGATCATCCCTAAAGCCAACACCTCATTCGGCCGCCTTTCGTTCCAGTACTCTGCTGCCTGTGACTGGAACGAATTGCAAAAAACGCTGAAGTTGGAGACTTTTATCTCCCTCACCAACTTCAAACATCAGCTATCTGAGCAGCTAACCGATCGCTGCAGCTGTACATAGTCTATTGGTAAATAGCCCACCCATTTTCACCTACCTCATCCCCACAGTTTTTATTTATTTACTTTTCTGCTATTTTGCACACCAATATCTCTACCTGTACATGGTTCAAAAATAAACATATCCAGGTGTTAGAATGGCCAAAAGAAGAAGTCAAAGTCCAGACCTGAATCCAATCGAGAATCTGTGGAAAGAACTGAAAACTGCTGTTCACAAATGCTCTCCATCCAACCTCACTGAGCTCGAGCTGTTTTGCAAGGAGGAATGGGAAAAAATTTCAGTCTCTCGATGTGCAAAACTGATAGAGACATACCTCAAGCGACTTACAGCTGTAATCGCAGCAAAAGGTGGCGCTACAAAGTATTAACTTAAGGGGGCTGAATAATTTTGCACGCCCAATTTTTCAGTTTTTGATTTGTTAAAAAAGTTTGAAATATCCAATAAATGTCTTTCCACTTCATGAATGTGTCCCACTTGTTGTTGATTCTTCAAAAAAAATACAGTTTTATATCTTTATGTTTGAAGCCTGAAATGTGGCAAAAGGTCGCAAAGTTCAAGGGGGCCGAATACTTTTGCAAGGCACTGTATATATATATACAATACCAGTTATTTATTTTTACTATTTTCTACATTGTAGAATAATAGTGAAGACATCCAAACTATGAAGTAATACATGGAATCTTGTAGTAACCAAAAAAGTGTTAAACAAGTAAAAAGATATGTTATATTTGAGATTTGTCAAAGTAGCCACCCTTTGCCTTGATGACAGCTTTGCACATGGTTGGCATTCTCTCAACCAGCTTCATGAGGTAGTCACTTGGAATGCATGTGGAATGTCTTTCCTTCTTAATGCGTTTGAGCCAATCAGTTGTGTTGTGAGATGGTAGGGGTGGTATACAGAAGATAGCCCTATTTGGTAATAGACCAAGTCCATACTATGGCAAGAACAGCTCAAATAAGCAAAGAGAAATGACAGCCCAAAATTTCAAGAACTTTGAAAGTTCAGTCGCAAAAACCATCAAGCGCTATGATGAAACTGGCTCTCATGAGGACCGCCACAGGAAAGGAAGACCCAGACTTACTTCTGCTGCAGAGGATAAGTTCATTAGAATTGCAGCCCAAATGCTCAAGTAAAAGAAACATCTCAACATCAACTGTTGAGAGGAGACTGTGTGAATCAGGCTTTCATGGTCGAATGGCTGCAAAGAAATCCCTACTAAAGGACACCAATTATAAGAAGAGACTTGCTTGGGCCAAGAGACACGAGCAATGGACATTAGACTGGTGGAAATCTGTCCTTTGGTGTGATTAATTCAAATTTGAGATTTTTGGTTCCAACTGACGTTTCTTTGTGAGATGCAGAATAGGTGAATGGATGATCTCCGCATGTGTGTGATTGATTGTGTGGGGGTGCTATGCTGGTGACACTGTCTGTGATTTATTTAGAATTCAAGGCACACTTAACCAGCATAGCTACCACAGCATTCTGCAGCAATACGCCACCCCATCTGGTTTGCGCTTAGTGGGACTATCTTTTGTTTTTCAACAGGACAATGACCCAACACACCTCCAGGCTTTAGTGCTGTCTTAGGCATCTCACAGTATGGACACTGCAATTTATTGCCCTGGCCACATCTGCAGTCCTCATGCCTCCTTGCAGCATGCCTAAGGCACGTTCACGCAGATGAGCAGGGATCCTGGGCATCTTTCTTTCGGTGTTTTTCAGAGTCAGTAGAAAGGCCACTTTAGTTTTCATAACTGTGACCTTAATTTCCTACCGACTGTAACGACCTTTCTACAGGTGCATGTTCATTAATTGTTTATGGCTCATTGAACAAGCATGAGAAACAGTGTTTAAACCCTTTACAATGAAGATCTGTGAAGTTATTTGGATTTTTACAAATTATCTTTGAAAGACAGGGTCCTGAAAAAGGGACTTTCATTTTTTTGCTGAGTTTATATATATATATCTGGAAGAAGATTTACTGTTAATTATAAATATTACCGAAGATTATGGTAACTTTGGTAAATTAACCACAGCTTAGCAACCCTAGCGGTGATGGAGGTGACAACTGGTTGTGGAGGTGTGTGTTTGTGAATGTTTGTAATGTGCAAGACGGATAAGGAGCTTATCTGACAACTTGGCTAATGTTGTCCAAGGTTGCCACACAGTCCAGAAAATCACACACAGAGCTGTGTCCTTTCACTTTACATACTGAATAGAAAGACAATATTGTATTGGTAACCTGACCGTGATGATTTCTTTTTTCAAATCACTGTATCATTCAATGTGCCAAGAAATGCAGAATACATGCATCTGGATTTTCAAATGTGGGACATTTTTCCAGTCATTTCCACATTGATATTGATAATCAATTGTTTTCATATTTACATGGCTCAATGCAAAGGGCATGTTCTGTATTAAAATACTCCATATTAATATGTTCTATATGGTATTTGGTTCAATATGGAAGGCAAGGGAGGAAAGGAGTCACTATGAAGAGGATAAAATTACACAGCATAATTTAAGTATGATATATGCAAGGGAGGAAGTTCCTGTGGTGATAACATGTGACACGAGACATGCATCTATCAAACAGCTTCATGTAGTAAATGAAAAAGACTGCATGTAGAATCAAAATGAGAATTTATACGCTGTTAGTGGGCTCATTAAATTAAAAAGAACCCTTGTTTTTCTATACAAAGCGTAGACAAAGCTTAACTGCTCATTGGTAACCATTTAATTAATAACTCACATTTATCCACCCTTTAAGACTGTAATATACCTCTCCCCACCATATTGTTTCTCTCCTTCATTGTGAGGTTTACCTGAAAAAAACTCACTGCAGTCGGGTACAGGACCGTATGTCTGATTACAAGTACAGACCAAGGCAGAACTCAATTGATTAGAATGGGAGAAAAACAAGGTGCTTCACAGCTGGCTGGATCCTGATGTATTCCACTCTGACACGTCGATCCCTGTCGGCTCCCTCTTCGCCACTGTTCATCATTACCAAGTATCGCCGACCTGTTTTTTACAGCTGTCGGTTGAAGCGTTTCGGATTATTTTTATAGAGTGAACTGCACGGTCGCCCAGCGCTAATTAGCCCAAATGTCACCGTGCTTTGCTGAAATCAATGTCCGTAGGGGACCGGCACTCTCTCTGAATTGAAGTCTGGTGGCCCTCCTAACAGCCTGGAAGGCCACTATAGGAGCCACTGTGGCCAGACAGGAGACAGCAGGGGTCGTTGGCACAATGCAAACATAAACTACCCATCATACTGTGTGGTAGATGTTTGACATATTTTCTGGAACAGAGTCATATTCAGGAACTGAGTCATTAGCGCTTTAGAGCTATGTGATTTACATCTGTAAATAAAAAGGGCTTTTTGGGGCCCCGAGTGGCGCAGCGGTCTAAGGCATTGCATCTCAGTGCAAGATGCATCACTAGTCCCTGGTTCAATTCCAGGCTGTATCACATCTGGCCGTGATTGAGAGTCCCATAGGGCGGCGCACAATAACTGACTTCCCAAGTTAAATAAAGGTAAATGAAATACAAATGCAATGTATTATCATATTGTATTCCGAACTAGAGGGTTTTGATTATAGGTTATGCCAGTAGTATGGTACAGTAATGCATTGTAGTAAATGGTTTTCTACTAGGCCTACATCCCTGAATATCAGAATGTGTAAGGATGACTGATATTTCATTTTAGTCCTGTTACAATCAGCGGGACTACCCACTGGGCACAAACTGATTGAATCAATGTTGTTCCAGCATAATTTATCAATGTATATAGGGTTGAAGGTGACACACGACGTCTCCTGGAGGCCATGATGAAAGACCACCACATCAGTTCTACAGACAGCTGATTGGCTACCCCAAGCTGCACGATAACAATGGCTAAAACTACTTGATTCATCACCGTGGTCAATTTCTGTGCCATATTTAGCTCATCTAACAAGGCAGGTTACCCGCAATCATGACACACCAAGGAGATAGGACTGTCAGAAAAGCGAAGAAACCTGTCAGTACAGGGTCTGCTCCGATCATTTCATCACTGGTAAGTCTAATCGAGTTTAGTTTAGCTGTTAGTGGTCATGCTGACAAGGTGTTAACAACAAGACTAAGATAGACTACAAACTATCTAGCTAATGCCGGCCAGCTAGCATGTGTCTCTCTCATAGGCGCGTGAGTTTCAAGTTTTAGGGAAGCTATTTTTCACCCTAAAAATCCACCATAATAAAGCATTGCATGCATCTATCATCGCATTTACAGACTAATGTAAGTTTACTATTCCTAATGTGATGAGTAGATTGGATAGCCATAATCTAGGTTTTGAGCACGTATTGCCATAGGCCAATAGGCTATTTATTGAACTGCATTGATGGAGACATTAGCAGAATATTTTAAATATTTAACAGTATAGAGTACAGTATATACATATGAGATGAGTAATGTAGAGTATGTAAACATATAAAAGTGGCATTGTTTAAAGTGGCTAGTAATACATTATATCAAGATGGTAAGATGCAGTAGATGGTATAAAGTACAGTATATGCATATGAGATGAGTAATGTAGGGTATGTAAACATTATATGAAGTGGCATTAAAGTGGCTAGTGATACATTTATTACATCAATTTTTCCAGTGGATGGAGTTGAGTCTGTATGTTGGCAGCATCCACTCAATGTTAGTGATGGCTGTTTAACAGTCTGATGGCCTTAAGATAGAAGCTGTTTTTCAGTCTCTCGGTCCCAGCTTTGATGCACCTGTACTGACCTCGCCTTCTGGATGATAGCGGGGTTGAACAGGTGATAGCGGAGGGAATAGCTACACTGTGTGTATTCGGTCATGTTTCCGGTCACCTTGCCCAATTTAAACCTGTTATGGCTAGACGTGCCGCTAGCGGGACACCTCAACAACATCCGGTGAAATTGTAGAGCGCAAAACAGAAATATAAATATTTAACATTCATGAAAATCCAAGTGTAATACATCAAAATAAAGATTAACCTCTTGTTAATCCAGCCGCTGTGTCAGATATGAAAAAGGCTTTACGGCGAAAGCAAACCATGCGATTATCTGAGGACAGCGCCCCGCATACAAATGCATTAAAAACATTTTCAAACCAGGCAGGTGCGACACGAAAGTCAGAAATAACAAAATAATAAATGCCTTATCATTGAAGATCTTCTTCTGATGGCACTCCGAAATGTCCCAGTTACATCACAAATGGTCCTTTTGTTCAATAAAGTTCTTCTTTGTATCCATAAAAACTCAGTTTTGCTGGCGTCCTTCATTCAATAATCCACCGGTTTCCCTCCTTCAAATTGCATACAAAATGAATCCCAAACGTTACCAATAAACTTATCCAAACAAGTCAAACAACGTTTATAATCAAACCTCAGGTACCCTAATATGTAAATAAACTATAATATTTAAGACGGAGAAAAGTATGTTCATTACTGGAGATAAATAACAAACACGCTTTCATCCACGCACATGGAAACACTAAAGCCAAAATGGGAGCCACTTAGAAAAACTACAACTTCTAGCTGATTTTTCCCAAAAACACCCTGAAGCTCATTCTAAAGACTGTTGACGTCTAGTCGAAGCCCCAGGAACTGCAATCTGGGAGGACTTTGCCTCATAATTAACATGAAAGCCATTGGAAACAGTGGTAGGCTGAAAATTATTATTTTTGGGATGGTTTGTTCTCGGGCTTCACCTGTCATATCAGTTCTGTTTTACCTACAGACATTATTTTAACAGTTCCAGATAACAGTTCCAATACCGATTATATACATATCCTAGCTTCTGGGCCTGAGTAACAGGCAGTTTACTTTGGGCACGCTTTTCATCCGGACGTGAAAATACTGCCCCCTATCCCAAAGAGGGACCGAGGTCTCTTTGTCAAATGTGCCCTGCCCAATACTACCCAAATATACATATGTGTATATACACATTAAAATACAAAAACACAGTCATGGGAAGCATCAAGTAAAACATCACAAATCACCCAGAAAACGGGTACATTCCTTCACAAATAAGTCCCTCGTCAATATTTTAAACTGCCCGAACGGCACCAGAAGATTAAGATGAACTGTATTTAGAATTTTGTTCAAGCAAAGTTATGCTTTAGTAATACTAGCCTACTAGTTACTGAGATGTCAAATCTTAACTAATATGTAAACTTACTTGTACACTTTAAAATGGTATGAAATAGTGTTGATTCTTTGAAGTTAAGTTTTAATTGTTAACTTAAAACTATTATTCAAGATGAACTAGTGTCAATGTTGATTAATCACAGATCACAATCCTGTAACAAAGAGGGGAAGGGAATCTGTCTCTGATTTGTCTGTGTTTCTGAGTTGTTTTCTCAAATGAACATGGCCTTTTTGTCAGTTGTAAACTCTCAATTTGTTGCACTTGATTGATAAACTGAGAAAGAGTGACAGTTTTGTGAAGCCATTTTGCAGCTGAGCCCAGTAGCGATTGATGCTGCCAAGCTCCAACTAGCTCCTGTGTCGAGCCTACCCACCCTTCCACAAGCACTGCCAGGACAATGGCTCCACAACCGCCTCCACCTCCGACTGTTCCTGATGGTCTGAGAAAAGGAGGAGCCAGCCCAGGTTAGCCTAGAATCCTACCGTAGCCTCAGGTTTTCTGTCCAAAAATGTTAATTTAATAGCAACTGGTTCATAGGAAGAGAGTGGCTGGAATACTCGGTTACTGCGGATGCTATTATTGGTTTTCTTGGTAGCCTATTTGTTATTGTAGCTGTAAATAGAATTGTACATATTGGAAACATGTTTGTGGTATGCTGGCATTACTTAATTGATTACGTAGGTCAAATTGATTCACAGAAGTCTATTGTGACATATTACAATGTGTTGCTTAACTCAAGAGCGAGCGGCATGGTTTTCCATGTTAGAAGCGGGCCTCTATAGGCCTATTTGTTTGGCAAGACAGCTGTGCATGGCTGCATCTCACTGTAGTAGGCTGTAGGCTATGTTTTGGTTATTTTGATCTCCATTCTCCTTTTGTTTACTGTTAATGTAACCAACCTTAACATAGATCGTGTTATGTCTTTATCAATCTGATATTGTGTTTGCTATGCCTACTACTTGGTACCATTGTTATGTTCACATTCATTCGCATTCGCAGTTGTGTTGGTATTCTAAGCCAAACTGCTATTCTGTATTTTTGTTTGCATGCATGAATAACTAGGCTACTACATTTCGCATTTAGTTTGCTGAAAGACAGCTGTGTGTACGACTGCTTTCACATACAGTTGAAGTCGGAAGCTTACATACACTTAGGTTGGAGTCATTTAAACTTGTTTTTCAACCACTCCACAAATTTCTTGTTAACAAGCTAGTTTTGGCAAGTTGGTTATGTCATCTACTTAGATGCACTATTGTAAAGTGACTGTTCCACTGGATGTCATAAGGTGAATGCACCAATTTGTAAGTCGCTCTGGATAAGAGCGTCTGCTAAATGACTTAAATGTAAATGTAATCTACTTTGTGCATAATACAAGTAATTTTTCCAACAATTGTTTACAGACAGATTATTTCACTTATAGTTCAGGGTATCACAATTCCAGTGGGTCAAAAGTGTACATACACTAAGTTGACTATGCCTTTAAACAGCTTGGAAAATTCCCAAAAATTATGTTATGGCTTTGGAAGCTTCTGATGGGCTAATTGACATCAATTGAGTCAATTGGAGTTGTACCTGAGGATGTATTTCAAGGTCTACCTTCAAACTCAGTGCTTCTTTGCTTGACATCATGGTAAAATCAAAATACAAGTCTGGTTCACCCTTGGGAGCAATTTCCAAACGCCTGAAGATACCACGTTCATCTGTACAAATGATCGTATGCAAGTATTAACACCATGGACCACTCAGTCGTCATACCGCTCAGGAAGGAGATGCATTCTGTCTCCTAGAGATGAACATACTTTGGTGCAAAAAGTGCAAATCAATCCGAGAACAACAGTAAAGGACCTTGTGAAGATGCTGGAGGAAACAGGTACAGAAGTATCTATAACCACAGTAAAACGAGTCCTATATCGACATAACCTGAAAGGCCGCTCAGCAAGAAAGAAGCCACTGCTCCAAACCGCCATAAAAAAGCCAGACTACGGTTTGCAACTGCACATGGGGACAAAGATTGTACTTTTTGGAGAAATGTCCTCTGCTCGATGAAACAAAAATAGAACTGTTTGGCTATAATGACCATCGTTATGTTTGGAGGAAAAAGGAGGAGGCTTGCAAGCCGAAGAACCTCATCCCAACCGTGAAGCACAGGGGTGGCAGCATCATGTTGTGGGGGTGCTTTGCTGAAGGAGGGACTGGTGCACTTCACAAAATAGATGGAATCATGAGGATGGAAAATTATGTGGATTTATTGAAGCAACATATCAAGACATCAGTCAGGAAGTTAAAGCTTGGTAGCAAATGGGTCTTCCAAATGGACAATGACCCCAAGTACACTTCCAAAGTTGTGGCAAAATGTCTTAAGGACAACAAAGTCAAGGTATTGGAGTGGCCATCACAACGCTCTGACTGCAATCCCATAGAAAATTCAGTTACACCAGCTCTGTCAGGAGGAATGGGCCAAAATTCACCCAACTTATTGTGGGAAGCTTGTGGAAGGCACGAGGGGGGGGGGGTGTAATCAATTTTAGTATAAGGCTGTAACGTAACAAAATGATGAAAAAGTCAAAGGGTCTGAATACTTTCCGATTGCACTGTATCGTGTAGAGAATCATTGTACCATTTAAACCGCTGTGAAATATTTTTTCAATATTCAACAATGGGAAGCATAGAAATAGTGCACATAGAACAGATTTATAACTCACATTTCTATGTGAATTTTCTTTAAGGTACAGTATGTTTACAATATCATAAACAATAGTCTTTTACATGATCCAAATGGCATTTTATATATTCATACATGTAACTAATTGATATATCAGCAGTTATCGCTAAATCTCTCACTTTTGTCATGACAACAAGGTGAAGGTGCTCTCTACTCGAATGGCACAACAGAAGGGGTAGAAGTAGAAACTGAATCCAGTCAATATGGGTGTCTTGATAGAGGTCAGCTGGTGGACCTACAGTACATAAACAAATGAAAAGCACATCTGATGTTAGAATATCACTTTTCTTCAAGTCACCTATACCATGACCGTCTTGTTTTTTTGTATTTAATTCATTCAGGTGTTTTCGTGTAGAAATATTAAATCTATTGTTGGGCTGGAACAACCAATAGTCAACACAGCAGGTTGTCTTATCCCATTGAGGCCTTTGTCCTATGCTGTAATGTCCATACATTTCCCATCCTCTTATGAATAAAGTTTTTTTTACAGTAATGTCCTCCTGTAAGCTAGATGGACGTCATATTGTGGAATTTGTGTCTCTGCTTTTCCGAGGCCTAGATTAGATGGTTGCATTCAGTACATTTTTATTGATCTGTTTGTCAGTATCAGCAGAGTAGACCTATGCTACCCTTTGATTTGTCATATTAAAAATATTCTACTAATGTCTCCAGTCATATAAAGTGTATTAGAATTGCCTTAAATGTTTTTATCAAAGGTCACATTTTTCCTGTGCAAAGGGAAAAAAGAAATGTCTCTGATATAGCCTGTAGGCCTCTGCCACTATCCGCTCAGCCGTACACAGTGATGAGATTGAGTTATATTATTAGCCTAATAAATGATGACTATCCAATCTACTCATCACATTAGTAATACTAGGCTTACATTAGTTTGCAAATGCAATGATAGATTAATGCAATGCTTTACTATAAGGTGCATTATTATGATGAAAAAATTGCTTCCCCAAAGCTTAAAACTCTGCTGTTGTTGTCTGTAGAACTGATGTGGTGGTCTTCCATCATGGCCTCCAGGAGGCGTCGTGTCACCTGGCAACCCTCTATAGTTGACCTTAAGAAGTGATATTCTAACATCAGGTGTTCTTTTCATTTGTTTATGTTCTAGGTTCACCAGCTGACCTCAAGACACCCATCTTGACTGGATTCCCACTGTGAAGATGAGCAATGCTGCAGCAGCAAAAGTTGCCCAGTTAGGAAGGAGCATGGGGGCAAGTTCAGAAAGGCTGTCAGTCAACCCATACAGGGCTGTGAAGCATAGAGCCTGAGCTCTGATGTTATACTGTACAGCTACTGTGTTCCAATTTAGGTGCTTATCAGTGCCCAAATATACACTGCTCAAAAAAATAAAGGGAACACTAAAATAACACATCCTAGATCTGAATGAATGAAATATTCTTATTGAATACTTTTTTCTTTACATAGTCGAATGTGCTGACAACAAAATCACACAACAATTATCAATGGAAATCAAATTTATCAACCCATGGAGGTCTGGATTTGGAGTGACACTCAAAATGAAAGTGGAAAACCACACTACAGGCTGATCCAACTTTGATGTAATGTCCTTAAAACAAGTCCAAATGAGGCTCAGTTGTGTGTGTGGCGTCCACGTGCCTGTATTACCTCCCTACAATGCCTGGGCATGCTCCTGATGAGGTGGCGGATGGTCTCCTGAGGGATCTCCTCCCAGACCTGGACTAAAGCATCTGCCAACTCCTGGACAGTCTGTGGTGCAACGTGGCATTGGTGGATGGAGTGAGACATGATGTTCCAGATGTGCTCAATTGGATTCAGGTCTGGGGAACGGGTGAGCCAGTCCATAGCATCAATGCCTTCCTCTTGCAGGAACTGCTGACACACTCCAGCCACATGAGGTCTAGCATTGTCTTGCATTAGGAGGAACCCAGGGCCAACCGCACCAGCATATGGACTCACAAGGGGTCTGAGGATCTCATCTCGGTACCTAATGGCAGTCAGGCTACCTCTGGCGAGCACATGGAGGACTGTGCGGTCCACCAAAGAAATGCCACCCCACACCATGACTGACCCACCACCAAACCGGTCATGCTGGAGGATGTTGCAGGCAGCAGAACGTTCTCCACGGCGTCTCCAGACTCTGTCACGTCTGTCACATGTGCTAAGTGTGAACCTGCTTTCATCTGTGAAGAGCACAGTGCGCCAGTTGCGAATTTGCCAATCTTGGTGTTCTCTGGCCAATGCCAAACGTCCTGCACGGTGTTGGGCTGTAAGCACAACCCCCACCTGTGGACGTCGGGCCCTCATACCACCCTCATGGAGTCTGTTTCTGACCGTTTGAGCAGACACATGCACATTTGTGGCCTGCTGGAGGTCATTTTGCAGGACTCTGGCAGTGCTCCTCCTGCTCCTCCTTGCACAAAGGCGGAGGTAGCGGTCCTGCTGCTGGGTTGTTGCCCTCCTACGGCCTCCTCCACGTCTCCTGATGTACTGGCCTGTCTCCTGGTAGCGTCTCCATGCTCTGGACACTACGCTGACAGACACAGCAAACCTTCTTGCCACAGCTCACATTGATGTGCCATCCTGGATGAGCTGCACTACCTGAGCCACTTGTGTGGGTTGTAGACTCCGTCTCATGCTACCACTAGAGGGAAAGCACCGCCAGCATTCAAAAGTAACCAAAACATCAGCCAGGAAGCATAGGAACTGAGAAGAGGTCTGTGGTTACCACCTGCAGAACCACTCCTTTATTGGGGGTGTCTTGCTCATTTTCTATCATTTCCACCTGTTGTCTATTCCATTTGCATAACAGCATGTGCAATTTATTGTCAATCAGTGTTGCTTCCTGAGTGGACAGTTTGATTTCACAGAAGTGTGATTAACTTGGAATTACATTGTGTTGTTTAAGTGTTCCCTTTATTTTTTTGAGCAGTGTACATATACCAGTGTAAAGGGCTACATAGAAAATAAACCTTGTTTTTCTATGCAAAGTGTAGACAAAGCTATGGAAGTTGAGAATTCATGCAGCTTTTCGCAGCATTTTTTGTTAAAAATTGCGCAACATTTCAGCGCCCTGCTATTCATGCCAGGAATATAGTACATGCATATGATTAGTATGTGTGGATAGAAAACACTCAGACGTTTCCAGAACTGTTTAAATCACGTCTGTGGCATTTACAGAACGGGCGTTTCATCCAAAAGTGCATGGAAATCTGTTCACTGAAAATGGAAAAATATATCCTTCCGCGACTACAGGCAATTGTTAAAAGTGAACCGAATTAAATAGAGCCGAGTTTACATTGCCTACAGCTTCCACAGGGTGTCGAGAGTCATGTCATTTGATTCGCAATTGATTCTTGGTCTAACCCAAACAAGGGAACATCTTCCCTGATGGCTCCTCCCTGATTTTTGGTCGACCTCTGGTCAGACATGTTTTTCTACACGGACAAGAAACAGATTTAACATCGTCTCCTGATCAATTTTATCGCTTATTAACGTGTACTAATACCTAAAGTTGCATTACAAAAGTATTTCGAAGTGTTTTGTGAAAGTTTATCGTCGACATTTTGAATTTAAAAAAATTACGTTACGTTATGAAATGCTAATTTTTTTCTTTACTCGCAACGTAATTCTTAGCTCGATATCTAGGCTATATATGGACCGATTTAATCGAAAAAAGACCCTAAATGATGTTTATGGGACATCTAGGAGTGCCAAGAAAGAAGCTCGTCAAAGGTAATGAATGTTTTATATTTTATTTTAGCGTTTTCGTTTGCGACGGCTAACGAAAAATCTGTCGTTTTAGGTGACGGTGGAGTATTTTGAGGGTGCATGGTATCAGATAATAGCTTCTCATGCTTTCCCCGAAAAGCATTTTACAAATCTGACTTGGTGGATAGATTCACAACGAGTGTAGCTTTAATTCAGTATATTGTATGTCAATTTTAATGAAAGTTTGAGGTTTATCAACCTCTATGGTGGCGCTCTTGAGCATTTCTGCTGATTGTGGTCCCCACTTCGTTACCACGTCCTCAACAAGTTAAATGCTCCTTTGTAACCATTTAACTCATAACTCTGCCTCCACATATGTGTCCACCTTTTACGAATGTAAGCTACCATATGGTTTCTCGCCTGGTACGGTACACTATGTCTGATTACAAGTACAAATGTAGGATCTTAATTTGATCACTCTTTTATTACTGAGAATTTTCTACACAGCAGGAGATGCAAACTTGTAGTGTATTCTATGTTTAATGTTAGGGAAGTGCTCCTGCTGTGGGGATCAAATCAGCAGAAATTTCAAGTGCGCCACGTATAGTTTTTGATAAAACTCAAACTTTCATTAAAATGCACATACAATGTACTGAATTAAAGCTACACTCGTTGTGAATCTAGCTACCGAGTCAGATTTGTAAAATACTTTTCGGCGAAAGCATAAGAAGCTATTATCTGATAGCATGCACCCAAAAGTACTGGAACTTCATCTAAAACGACAGATTTTGCGGTAGCCGGTCCTAACCAAAACGCAGAAATAAAATATAAAACATTCATTACCTTTGACGAGCTTTTTTCTTGGCACTCCTAGATGTCCCATAAACATAATTTTGGGTCTTTTTTCGATTAAATCGGTCCATATATAGCCTAGATATCAATCTATGAAGAGTGTGTGATCTACGAAAAAAATAGTGTTTTTTAACGTAACGTCATTTTTTTAATTAAAAAAGTCTACGATAAACTTTCACAAAACACTTCAAAATACTTTTGTAATGCAACTTTAGGTATTAGTAAACGTTAATAATCTATCAAAATGATCATGGGGCGATGTATATTCTTTAGCTTCACGTCTTGAAATCATGTCCGGATATTTCTCAACCAAAACATCCTGTCGGAGACCGGAAGAAATCGGCTCCCTTATTTCGGTTTGACCAAGAAACAAATCCAAGACAAATGACAAGACCGTTGTGGAAGCTGTAGGTATTGCAACCTCGGCTCCATTTAATGTGGGTCACTTTTAACAATTGGCTGAAGTTGCGCATGGATATATTTTCCCATTTTCAGTGATCAGATTTTCCTGCACTTTTCGATGAAACGCACGTTCTGTTATAGTCACAGCCGTGATTTAACCAGTTTTAGAAACGTCTGAGTGTTTTCTATCCACACATACTAATCATATGCATATACTATAGTCCTGGCATGAGTAGCAGGGGCCTGAAATGTTGCACGATTTTTAACAAAAAGCTGCGAAAATTCGCAGCTTCCTTAAAGCTTCTAAAGTTTGCTATTTCCATTTAAAATGTCAGACTTAATTGCCCTAATGAAAAATGTATCAACCCCTCCAAAAAAAGGCCATTAATTAAAATACACAAATAATTTACATTTCCTGTTGCTGCAGTATTATTTTTCCTAGTAGCAAACTGGCTCAAATTAAGATTCTACATCTGTACAGACCAAGGCAGAACTCAATTGATTAGAATGGGAGAAAAACAAGGTGCTTCACGGCTGACTGGATCCTGATGTATTCCACTCTGACACGTCGACCCCTGGTCGGCTCCCTCTTCGCCACTGTTCATCATTACCAAGTATCGCCGACCCATTTTTTACAGCTGTCGGTTGAAGCGTTTCGGATTATTTTTATAGAGTGAACTGCACGGTCGCCCAGCGCTAATTAGCCCAAATGTCACCGTGCTTTGCTGAAATCAATGTCCGTAGGGGACCGGCACTCTCTCTGAATTGCAGTCTGGTGGCCCTCCTAACAGCCTGGAAGGCCACTATAGGGGCCATTGTGGACAGACAGGAGACAGCAGGGGTCATTGGCACGATGCAAACATCAACTACCCATCATATTGTGTGGTAGATGTTTGAGTTTACATATATTCTGGAACTGAGTCATATTCCGGAATTCTCTCCATCGGGAGAAGTTGACCAGACCCTGATTGGATGTTTTATCATTCCCTGATGATTATCTGTTTGAGCTTTTCTGTTTTTCTGCACAATCGATCATTCATCTGAACAATATTCTCAGTCCTCATATTGTTCATATGACACGTGGACATGCTCTCAGTAAGGAACAAATTATTTGTGTTGCACTTCTTTTTTACCAACAGGAGTTTTCTACATAACATTGGTGACGCTGAGCATATTTCAACCTTCTGTCAGGTTGTCAGAAATGTGACTCTTGCACTGAAAGGTTTACTGTACACTTTTGTCATGACGTTGGCCTGGGGGTTAGGTTTATGACAGTCAAAAATACCTCTTCCCCCCTTTTTCCTCTCTCTACCCTACTGATGTTACATTTGCAAAACCCTTAGTTAACATAGGGATTCTGGGAACATCAGAAGGTTGGGGGAAATTAACTATATTCTGGTAATCTGACCAATGGAACATATGCGGTGGTACTTAATGAATATGATGTCAGTTCGGTTGTTGGAACCACCTTTAACTGATATTCTACCTGTGGACACCTCACCACCTTTAACTGATGTTCTACCTGTGGGCACCTCACTCACCTTTAACTGATGTTTTACCTGTGGGCACCTCACCACCTTTAACTGTTGTTCTACCTGTGGGCATCTCACCACCTTTAACTGATGTTCTACCTGTGGGCACCTCACTCACCTTTAACTGATGTTCTACCTGTGGGCACCTCACTCACCTTTAACTGATGTTTTACCTGTGGGCACCTCACTCACCTTTAACTGATGTTTTACCTGTGGGCACCTCACCACCTTTAACTGATGTTTTACCTGTGGGCACCTCACCACCTTTAACTGATGTTCTACCTGTGGGCACCTCACTCACCTTTAACTGATGTTCTACCTGTGGGCACCTCACCACCTTTAACTGATGTTTTACCTGTGGGCACCTCACCACCTTTAACTGATGTTCTACCGGTGGGCACCTCACTCACCTTTAACTGATGTTCTACCTGTGGGCACCTCACTCACCTTTAACTGATGTTTTACCTGTGGGCACCTCACTCACCTTTAACTGATGTTCTACCTGTGGGCACCTCACTCACCTTTAACTGATGTTTTACCTGTGGGCACCTCACTCACCTTTAACTGATGTTCTACCTGTGGGCACCTCACTCACCTTTAACTGATGTTCTACCTGTGGGCACCTCACTCACCTTTAACTGATGTTTTACCTGTGGGCACCTCACCACCTTTAACTGATGTTCTACCTGTGGGCATCTCACCACCTTTAACTGATGTTCTACCTGTGGGCACCTCACTCACCTTTAACTGATGTTCTACCTGTGGGCACCTCACTCACCTTTAACTGATGTTTTACCTGTGGGCACCTCACTCACATTTAACTGATGTTTTACCTGTGGGCACCTCACCACCTTTAACTGATGTTTTACCTGTGGGCACCTCACCACCTTTAACTGATGTTCTACCTGTGGGCACCTCACCACCTTTAACTGATGTTTTACCTGTGGGCACCTCACTCACATTTAACTGATGTTTTACCTGTGGGCACCTCACCACCTTTAACTGATGTTTTACCTGTGGGCACCTCACCACCTTTAACTGATGTTCTACCTGTGGGCACCTCACTCACCTTTAACTGATGTTCTACCTGTGGGCACCTCACTCACCTTTAACTGATGTTCTACCTGTGGGCACCTCACCACCTTTAACTGATGTTCTACCTGTGGGCATCTCACCACCTTTAACTGATGTTCTACCTGTGGGCACCTCACCACCTTTAACTGATGTTCTACCTGTGGGCACCTCACCACCTTGAATTCCACAGTGCCAGGTCTACTTAGTTTCATTTTAAGTCATGGGCCAATGCTGAACAACATCTTACTGAGGTAAGTTATGCTGTGGAGGTGGATGGACCTTCTTCCCCATTGTAATTTCCAGCATTGCTTTGTTATAGAATAAAAAGGGGCACATTTTATTATGAACTGTTAGATGTTATATTTAAGGTGTAAACCTCAATAGGCCTCTCTGTATCTTCCCTCTCCGTGGCAGCTGACAAGATTTCTTCATCATCCTGTCATGAAAATCAACCATTTTTGTGTTCTACTCCAACCCATTTTGAATCTGTGGAGTATTAAGAGTACTTACAACTGCATGGAGGTATGTTATGGCAGAAGGCTCCAGACAGATTACACCATCTGTAATGGGTAGAAGATGAAGAAGATTAGACAGTTACATTATAACTATCCAGAAAAGTGTTTTTGAATATTTGTTATATGAATATTTGAATATTGTTTTTACAACAGTGTGCATGCCGCATCACAGTTTTTCAAATAAATAACTCTAAGTCACCTTAAAATAGATCATGTTGTCTGAAGGACAACTAAGAATCTGATAAAGTAACAGCAGTCAATTACAAAGAATTGTGCTGCTACAAGAAAATCAGTGTGCCAAGTTGTGTCTAAGATGGATGGATGGGCATCACTGAGGTAACACTGGCAAAGGATGAATGTACACTAACATTCAATGATTTTGGGTCAAATGTCCTTGTTTTTAAAGACAAGTTCATTTTTTGTCTGTTAAAATAACATCAAACTGATCAGAAATACAGTGTAGACATTGTTATTGTTGTAAAGGATGATTCTAGCTGGAAACGTCTGATTTTTAGTGGAATATCTACATAGGCGTTCAGAGGTCCATTATCAGCAACCACCACTCCTGTGTTCCAATGGCACGTTGTGTCAGCTAATCCACGTTTATAATTTTAAAAGGCTAATTGATCATAGGAAAACCCTTTTGCAAGTATGTTAGCACAGCTGAAAACTGTTGTCCTGATTAAATAAGCAATACAACTGGCCTTCTTTAGACTAGTTGAGTATCTGGAGCATCAGCATTTGTGGGTTCGAGTACAGGCTCAAAATGTCCAGAAACAAAGACTTTCTTCTGAAACACGTCAGTCTATTCTTGCTGTGAGAAATGAAGACTATTCCATGCGAGAAATTGCCAAAAAACGGAAGATCTCATACAACACTGTGTACTACTCCCTCCAAAGAACAGCGCAAACTGTCGCTAACCAGAATAGAAAGAACAGTGGGAGGCCCCGGTGCAAAACTGAGCAAGAGGACACGTACATTAGAGTGTCTAGCTTGAGAAACAGACACCTCACAAGTCCTCAACTGGCAGCTTCATTAAATAGTACCCACAAAACACCAGTCTAAATGTCAACAGCGAAGAGGCGACTACGGAATGCTGGCCTTCTAGGCAGAGTTGCAAAGAAAAAGCCATATCTCAGACTGGCCAATAAAAATTAAAGATTAAGATGGGCAAAAGAACACAGACACTGGACAGAGGAACGATCAGACTAGACACTCTAATGTACTTGTCTTCTTGCTCAGTACTGCACCGGGGATATGTACAGGGTCAGTTCTAGTACCATATTTCTAGTACCATATTTACAATGTGTTGGGATACTGGAGTGATAGAGGTAAATATTATAGGGGTAAGGTGACTATGCATCAGGATATATGATAAAAAGAGTAGAGAGTAAATTATGACTGTATGTGAGTGGGTGTGTGTGTGTGTAGAGTCAGTATAAAAGTATTTGCATATTATGTGTGTGTGAGCAAATTATGAAGTAAGTGTTAGTGTGTCTGTGTGTATTGGAGTTTCAGTGTGCGTGAGTGTGTAGGGCCCTGCGAGTGTGGATAGAGACACAAATAAAATACAAGGGTCAATTCAGCTAGTCTGTGTAGCCATTTTGTTAGCTATTTAGTTAGCTATTTCACAGTCTTGTGGCTTGGGGATAGAAGTCATATCAGTCATCTTACCGGGACTCTGGACAGTTGCACCTATAATAGAAACTGGCACCTCTATCGGAGACAGCCACATACGCTCTTTTTCAGTACCTGTTAAACAATGTCAGATCTTCAAAGTTATATACACTATAAGAAAAAACTAAAAGGAGATCAGCACCTCCTACTGGAGAGTTGATCTCTCTACAGCTATTCTTTTGGTCTCCCATCCAAGGTTTTAACCTGATTAGCTATGATAATTGGCACCAACTATTACTAATGTACTATGATTGTTGAGACATCTCAACTAAAAATGAAATAGATTCACTGTTGATATCGAAGACAGTCCATGGGGTAGGTTTAACAGACTTCAAAGAACAAATGAAATGGAACCATACTTTATCACTCATATAGCATCAATGATGCTCTGCTCTGGTTGATTTCAAATGTAATGATATTTAGTGGTGTTGAATTGTGTTTGGTTGGCAACCAAATATCAACATTTGAAGGAGATGGTTCTTCTGCTGGGATAGTTCCATCTGTGCCACTTATTTAATTAAGCATTAAGGCCCGAGGGGGTGTGGTATATAGCCAATATTCCACGACTAAGGGCTGTTCTTATGCACGACACAACACACTGGAATTAAAGCCAGACTAAGTCAGTGGCACATATGGAACTATCCAAGCAGAAGATTATTCTCCTTCAAATGTTGATATTTGGCTGCGTTGTCAAACATACACAATTCAATACTACTTTTGTAATATCCTTAACTTTAGGTCATTTAGTATATCTTCCAAAACGAAAGTACTGTAACATTCATCCTTAAAATGAGTAATGGCCACATGTTGATGTTACTGTAACTTCTTATGTAATCTTATAATGAATGCATAGGTTGTGATAGGTATGTCCATCTGAGAACACAAGCTCAATAGGAGAGGATGGATGGATCCATAATCAACAGGGCTGGCAATGAAACATATTGCATGTCCATCTGAGAACACAAGCTCAATAGGAGAGGATGGATGGATCCATAATCCACAGGGCTGGCAATGAAACATATTGCATGTCCATCTGAGAACACAAGCTCAATAGGAGAGGATGGATGGATCCATAATCAACAGGGCTGGCAATGAAACATATTGCATGTCCATCTGAGAACACAAGCTCAATAGGAGAGGATGGATGGATCCATAATCCACAGGGCTGGCAATGAAACATATTGCATGTCCATCTGAGAACACAAGCTCAATAGGAGAGGATGGATGGATCCATAATCCACAGGGCTGGCAAGGCACAGTGGTCACGGTCAAAACAACCCATCAAAACATAACTGAGAGATGTCAACTGTATTGATAGCGCATGTGCAGATGTAGGAGCTTCCAATTGCATAAGAACTTTCCTTCAATGCAGGACATGTAAAACCTGTAGTGTATTTGAGATTTAAAAAGGCTTCTGGAGTTTGTAGTTTCCACTTAGAAATGTCCATTAATTTTATAATAATTCACATTTCCTGTTGCTGCAGGATTATTTTCCTGCTGTAGCAAACGGGATCAAATTAAGATCCTACATCTGTAATTATGGCTGCTTCCTCCTTCCTAGTGCACTACTTACGATGTCAAAAGCCACATTCTTGGAAGGGTAATCCACGTCATGGAGAGACAGGGGTTGGCGTTTGGAACACTCGAGGAAGGTCATAACGCACACATACACACCCTAGAGAGAACAACCAACAACTTAATAACTAGCCTGCAGCCCAAGGAAAGCCTATATTTCTCACGGAAGTGCTGCTAGTAGGAAAGGGCAGGTAATATAGTGTATTATCACTCAATTCTCTGTCTTCTGCCTCTGATCGCCTCTTCCAGTTTTGGAGCAAAGGGAACAAAATGGCCTTGTTGAGAAATAATACATTAAAGCACAGACATATTTGAATAGCAATTAGCATTTTGATAACGATACATGCCTTCTCACCCTCTGTCCCGATGCACTTACTCTAAATATTTATTCAGTCCAATGTTACCTCTAGAGTGGGGGTGGGCTATAGCCTAGGGCCAGGAGCAGGAGGGTGAGGGTGAGGGAGAGGGTACTCCAATGAGCAGGGTCAAAACTTAACTCTCTGCATCATTAAATCAAAGCTCCTAATGAAACTACCCCTGGCGATTCAGTTGCATCTACAAATTCACGGGCTCGAGGAATCGACCATTGAGGTGGTAATGTTGTGGAATGGCTTTAGTGGCAGAGTTAGCATTTTTGGAGAAAGAGCCTGTGCCTGGATCACTGGATGTAATCATACTCAATCTACTTTGACTGGGCTTTTTGATTGATTGATTTTATTTGCCAGTAAAATAAAAACACATATACTACACACAGTCCATACATTTTAAAAATGTGACAGGGATAACACAATAAAGTAAGAGACTTATTTCCATTGGGGTCCCTAGAGTGCATGGAGAAAAACAAACAGCACATTTAAATGAACATGATGGAGATTGAAAGTCTAGTTGACTTCAGATGATGAAAAGGCTGGGAGTTGAGGCAGTTTGGATTGAATTTGATTTATTAGGATCCCCAATAGCCGACGCCAATGGCGACAGCTAGTCTTGCTAGGGTCAAACATACAGTACCAGTGAAAAGTTTGGACACGCCTACTCATTCAAGTTTTTTTTCTCACTATTTTCTACATTGTAGAATAATAGTTGGAACATACAACTATGAAATAGCACACATGGAATCATGTAGTAACCAGTGTTAAGCTAATATTTCAGGTTATTCAAAGTAGCACCCTTTGCCTTGATGACAGCTTTGCACGCTCTTGTCATTCTCTCAACCTGCTTCATGAGGTAGTCACCTGGAATACATTTAATTTAACAGGTGTGCCTTGTTGAAAGTACATTTTTGTTGCCAATCAGTTGTGTTGTGAAAAGGTAGGGGTGGTATACAGAAGATAACCCTATTTGGTAAAAGACCAAGTTTGTTTTACGGCAAGAACAGCTCAAATAAGCAAAGAGAAATGACAGCCCATCATTACTTTAAGACATGAAGGCCAGACAATCTGGACAATTTATTTGAAAGTTTATTCTCATGCACACTTCAAGCAGTATGATGAAACTGGCTCTCATGAGGACCGCCACAGGAAAGGAAGACCCAGAGTAACCTCTGCTGCAGAGGATATTATTATTATTATAAGTTCATTAGAGTTACCAGCCTCAGAAATTGCAGCCCAAATAAATGCTTAAGTAAAATAAACATTTCAACATCAACTGTTGAGAGGAGACTGTGAATTAGGCCTTCATGGTCAAATGGCTGCAAAAAATCCCTACTAAAGGACACTAATTATAAGAAGAGACTTGCTTGGGCCAAGAAATATGAGCAATGGACATTAGACCAGTGAAAATCTGTCCTTTGGTCTGATGTGTCCAAATTTGAGATTTTTGGTACCAACCGGTGTGTCTTTGTGAGACGCAGAGTAGGTGAATGGATGATCTCCACATGTGTACTTCCCACATGTGATGCACAGAGGAGGAGGTGTGATGGTGTGGGGTGCTTTGCTGGTGACACTGTCAGTGATGTATTTAGAATTCAAGGCACACTTAAGCAGCATGGCTACCACAGCATTCTGCAGTGATATGCCATCCCATCTGGTTACGCTTGGTGGGACGATCATTTGTTTACAACAGGACAATAACCCAACACACCTCCAGGCTGTGTAAGGGCTATTTGACCAGGAAGGACAGTGATGGAGTGCTGTAACCGATGACCTGGCCTCCACAATCACCCGACCTCAACCCAATTGAGATGGTTTGGGATAAGTTAGACCGCAGAGTGAAGCAAAAGCAATCAACAAGTGCTCAGCAGATATGGGAACTCCTTCAAGACAGTTGGAAAAGCATTCCAGGTGATGCTGGTTGAGAGAATGTCAAGAGTGTGCAAAGCTATCATCATAGGGTGGCTACTTTGAAGAATCTCAAATCTAAAATATATTTGGATTTTTTTAAACACTTTTGTGGTTACTGAATTATTCCATATGTGTTATTTCATAGTTTTGATGTCTTCACTATTATTCTACAATGTAGGAAAAAAATGAAAAAACCTTGAACGAGTAGGTGTCCAAACGTTTTACTAGTACTGTATACTGAAAAATACATTACAGCCAAAATGCTTTTTACATACATTTAAAAACATTAACATATATTGTTAGTACATACACACAATAAGTAAGTCACATTGGGAGAGGCATTGTGCCATGAGGTGTTGCTTTATTTGTTATTTGAAAGCAGGTTTGCTGTTCACTTACGCTATATTAGATGGACGTCAGTTCCATGAACTCATGGCTCTGTATAATACTGTACTTTTCCTTGAATTTATTCAGGATCTGGGGACTATGAAATGACCCCTGGTGGCATGCCTGGTGGGGTAACGTGTGTTTGTCAGTGCTGTGTGTAAGTTGACAATGCAAGCAATTTGGAATTTCTTATAAAAACAAGAAGTGACACGGTCAGTCTTTCCTTAACTCTTAGCCAAGAGAGACTGGCATGCATAGTATTAATATTATCCCTCTGATTACAGTGAATAGCAAGACGTGCCGCTCTGTTCAGGGTCCGCTGCAGCTTAACTAGGTCTTTTTTTGCAGCACTTGACCATATGACTGGGAAAAAAATCAAAATAAGGTAAAACTAGAGACTGCATGACTTTGTTTGTGGGTTGTGGTGTCAAAAAAGCAGAGCATCTCTTTATTACGGGCAGACCTCTCCCCATCTTTACAACCACAACCATTTACAACCATTGAAACCAATTAATGTGTTTTGACCATGACCGTTTACAATCTAAGGTAACACCATGTAATTTAATCTCCTCAACTTGTTCAACAGCGACACCTTTCATTACCAGATTCAGCGTAGGTCTATAACTTAGGGAATGATTTGTACCAAATACAATGCTCTTAGTTTTATACATGTTCAGGACCAGTTTATTACTGGCCACCCATTCCAAGACTGACTGCAACTCTTTGTTAAGGGTTCCAGTGACTTCATTAGCTGTGGTTGCTGAATCATCAGCATACAGTACATGGACACACATGCTTTGTTTACTGCCAGTAGCAGGTCATTGGTAAAAATTGAAAAGAGAAGAGGGCCTAGAGAGCTGTCCTGTAGCTATTCCTGCCCTGCACTTGACATGTTTGACATTAGAGAAGATTCCAATAAAGAAAATCCTCTGACTTATTAGATAGATGGCTCTGAATCCACAATATGGCAGAGGTTGAAAAGCCAACATACTTTTTCTCAACAACAGGTTATGGTCAATAATATCGAAGTCTGCACTGAAATCTAACTGTGCACCTCCCACAATCTTCTTATTATCAATTTCTTTCAACCAGTCATCAGTCATTTGTGTCAGTGCAGTACATGTTGAGCGCCCTTTGTAAGCATGCTGAAAATCTGTTAATCTGTTCATTTGGAAATCTAGTGTAGCTATGAAGAGCTCCTCTTTATCTCTATCTTGCTTTCTCACTGAGAGTTGAATTCAGGCCATTGGGGAAATGTTGGAGTGAATTTACTGCAGAATCACGAGCTGGATTTGTCTTACTCTTCTCTAAATCTAAATCAGCCTTAGAGAAGGTTAATGGGTCATTCCACCAATTCGGAGCCTTTTAATAAGTGTACAGTAGCTTGATCAAAAATAACTTTTCAGATTTCACCTAAATGTGACATTCTGTCATGAAGAGAACATGTTCATCTTCATAAAATGAAACAAGTTTTCCCATCTCGAGAGGTTAAATGAAAAATGACTATAGTAAGTACTTATTAATTGCCTAATAAAGTAACATGGTTGATTGTAACAGGGTTGATGATTTTATCTTAAATTAGCCATGAATCCCTTTGTGACAGAGGGAATGGAAGCTTGTTGTGTGCAACAGGGAGGGACAATTGAATGCAAGCTTTTTTCTAGCCTGTCTATCTGTGGGTAACAGGAATGACATGTTATTCTAGCCTGCCTATCTGTAGGTAACAGGGTTGACATGTTATTCTAGCCTGTCTATCTGTGGGTAACAGGGTTGACATGTTATTCTAGCCTGTCTATCTGTGGGTAACATGGTTGACATGTTATTCTAGCCTGCCTATCTGTGGGTAACAGGGTTGACATGTTGTGCTCGACCCGCTCAGTTTTACACCACAAAACACCAGAAAATGGCCAAAAAGAGTAGAACCGGCTCACCTGCTTTTACAATATGATTTGACTATTAGATGTTCTATGTTTCTTTAGAAAAAAAGATTTAAAAATGAATAGTTTCCCCCGTATTAAAACAAGAGTTCAGTTCACGTAACTGGGTTGACCTTAAAAATGAGGGACAAACGTAAATGAATCACTAATCACATTAAATAAATAATCATCTTCAGAAATGACTTTGTCAAAGCAACAAAATTACTGTAATCTACAGCTGGCCACCTAAAAACACAACACACATTAATGGTTTGATTTGGAGGTGGAGCTGTGGTTCCTGTAAGAAAGCATATTTACATCATTCCATTATAGCCTGTGTTATGCAGGTGAATGAGGACCCAAAAGCGACTTGGCGAAAACAGAGTCTTTAATCCAGTAAAGTAAATATACAATCATAAAGCACAATTCCACTCGTTATGACGAGAACAGACTGGAGACTCGATCATGAACTGCAGGTTGCCTCGGGAAGGCACTTGAACGTAGCAGACTCAGACACCTGCTCACCACGCAGCATCTGAGGGAAACACGACACGACAGGGCGATACACAGACACAGCACGGTGAACAATAGACAAGGATCCGACAGGGCAGAAACGGAAAACAAGGGGAGAAATAGGGACTCTAATCAGGGAAAAAGATAGGGAACAGGTGTGGGAAGACTAAATGATTGATTAGGGGAATAGGAACAGCTGGGAGCAGGAACGGAACGATAGAGAGAAGAGAGAGAGGAAGGGAGAGAGAAAAAAGGGGAACGAACCTAAAAAAGACCAGCAGGGGAAAACGAACAGAGGGAAAAGCAAAATGACAAGACAATATAAGACAAAACATGACAGTACCCCCCACTCACCGAGCGCCTCCTGGCGTACTCGAGGAGGAATCCTGGCGGCAACGGAGGAAATCATCAATAAGTGAACGGTCCAGCACGTCCCGAGACGGAACCCAACTCCTCTCCTCAGGACCGTAACCCTCCCAATCCACTAAGTATTGGTGACCCCGTCCCCGAGAACGCATGTCCATGATCCTACGTACCTTGTAAATAGGTGCGCTCTCGACAAGGACGGGAGGGGGAGGGAAGACGGACGGGGTGCGAAGAAAGGGCTTGACACAGGAGACATGGAAGACAGGATGGACGCGACGAAGATGTCGCGGAAGAAGCAGTCGCACAGCGACAGGATTGACGACCTGGGAGACACGGAACGGACCAATGAACCGCGGAGTCAACTTACGAGAAGCTGTCGTAAGAGGAAGGTTGCGAGTGGAAAGCCACACTCTCTGGCCGCAACAATACCTTGGACTCTTAATCCTACGTTTATTGGCGGCTCTCACAGTCTGTGCCCTGTAACGGCAAAGTGCAGACCTCACCCTCTTCCAGGTGCGCTCACAACGTTGGACAAACGCTTGAGCGGAGGGAACGCTGGACTCGGCAAGCTGGGATGAGAACAGAGGAGGCTGGTAACCCAGACTACTCTGAAACGGAGATAACCCGGTAGCAGACGAAGGAAGCGAGTTGTGAGCGTATTCTGCCCAGGGGAGCTGTTCTGCCCAAGACGCAGGGTTTCTGAAAGAAAGGCTGCGTAGTATGCGACCAATCGTCTGATTGGCCCTCTCTGCTTGACCGTTAGACTGGGGATGAAACCCGGAAGAGAGACTGATGGACGCACCAATCAAACGACAGAACTCCCTCCAAAACTGTGACGTGAATTGCGGGCCTCTGTCTGAAACGGCGTCTAACGGGAGGCCATGAATTCTGAACACATTCTCGATGATGATTTGTGCCGTCTCCTTAGCGGAAGGAAGTTTAGCGAGGGGAATGAAATGTGCCGCCTTAGAGAACCTATCGACAACCGTAAGAATCACAGTCTTCCCCGCAGACAAAGGCAGACCGGTAATGAAGTCTAGGGCGATGTGAGACCATGGTCGAGAAGGAATGGGGAGCGGTCTGAGACGACCGGCAGGAGGAGAGTTACCTGACTTAGTCTGCGCGCAGTCCGAACAAGCAGCCACGAAACGGCGCGTGTCACGCTCCTGAGTCGGCCACCAAAAGCGCTGGCGAATAGACGCAAGAGTGCCTCGAACACCGGGATGACCAGCTAACTTGGCAGAGTGAGCCCACTGAAGAACAGCCAAACGAGTGGAAACAGGAACGAAAAGAAGGTTACTAGGACAAGCGCGCGGCGACGCAGTGTGCGTGAGTGCTTGCTTAACCTGTCTTTCAATTCCCCAGACTGTCAACCCGACAACACGCCCATAAGGAAGAATCCCCTCGGGATCAGTAGAAGCCACAGAAGAACTAAAAGACGGGATAAGGCATCAGGCTTGGTGTTCTTGCTACCCGGACGGTAAGAAATCACAAACTCGAAACGAGCGAAAAACAACGCCCAACGAGCTTGACGAGCATTAAGTCGTTTGGCAGAACGGATGTACTCAAGGTTCTTATGGTCTGTCCAAACGACAAAGGAACGGTCGCCCCCTCCAACCACTGTCGCCATTCGCCTAGGGCTAAGCGGATGGCGAGCAGTTCGCGGTTACCCACATCATAGTTGCGTTCAGATGGCGACAGGCGATGAGAAAAATAAGCGCAAGGATGAACCTTATCGTCAGACTGGAAGCGCTGGGATAGAATGGCTCCCACGCCTACCTCTGAAGCGTCAACCTCGACAATGAATTGTCTAGTGACGTCAGGAGTAACGAGGATAGGAGCGGACGTAAAACGTTCTTTTAGAAGATCAAAAGCTCCCTGGGCGGAACCGGACCACTTAAAACACGTCTTGACAGAAGTAAGAGCTGTGAGAGGGGCAGCAACTTGACCGAAATTACGAATGAAACGCCGATAGAAATTAGCGAAACCTAGAAAGCGCTGCAACTCGACACGTGACCTTGGAACGGGCCAATCACTGACAGCTTGGACCTTAGCGGAATCCATCTGAATGCCTTCAGCGGAAATAACGGAACCGAGAAAAGTAACGGAGGAGACATGAAAAGAGCACTTCTCAGCCTTTACGTAGAGACAATTCTCTAAAAGGCGCTGTAGAACACGTCGAACGTGCTGAACATGAATCTCGAGTGACGGTGAAAAAAAAATCAGGATATCGTCAAGATAGACAAAAACAAAGATGTTCAGCATGTCTCTCAGAACATCATTAACTAATGCCTGAAAAACAGCTGGCGCATTGGCGAGACCAAACGGCAGAACCCGGTACTCAAAATGCCCTAACGGAGTGTTAAACGCCATTTTCCACTCGTCCCCCTCTCTGATGCGCACGAGATGGTAAGCGTTACGAAGGTCCAACTTAGTAAAGCACCTGGCTCCCTGCAGAATCTCGAAGGCTGATGACATAAGGGGAAGCGGATAACGATTCTTAACCGTTATGTCATTCAGCCTCGATAATCCACGCAGGGGCGCAGAGTACCGTCCTTCTTCTTAACAAAAAAACCCCGCCCCGGCCGGAGAGGAAGAAGGCACTATGGTACCGGCGTCAAGAGACACAGACAAATAATCCTCGAGAGCCTTACGTTCGGGAGCCGACAGAGAGTATAGTCTACCCCGAGGAGGAGTGGTCCCCGGAAGGAGATCAATACTACAATCATACGACCGGTGAGGAGGAAGGGAGTTGGCTCGGGACCGACTGAAGACCGTGCGCAGATCATGATATTCCTCCGGCACTCCTGTCAAATCGCCAGGTTCCTCCTGAGAAGTGGGGACAGAAGAAACGGGAGGGATGGCAGACATTAAACACTTCACATGACAAGAAACGTTCCAGGATAGGATAGAATTACTAGACCAATTAATAGAAGGATTATGACATACTAGCCAGGGATGACCCAAAACAACAGGTGTAAAAGGTGAACGAAAAATCAAAAAAGAAATAGTCTCACTGTGGTTACCAGATACTGTGAGGGTTAAAGGTAGTGTCTCAAATCTGATACTGGGAAGATGACTACCATCTAAGGCGAACATGGGCGTAGGCTTGTCTAACTCTCTGAAAGGAATGTCATGTTTCCGAGCCCATGCTTCGTCCATGAAACAACCCTCAGCCCCAGAGTCTATCAAGGCACTGCATGTAGCACCCGAACCGGTCCAGCGTAGATGGACCGACAAAGTAGTACAGGATCTAGATGGAGAGACCTGAGTAGTAGCGCTCACCAGTAGCCCTCCGCTTACTGATGAGCTCTGGCTTTTACTGGACATGAATTAACAAAATGTCCAGCAAGTCCGCAATAGAGGCACAGGCGGTTGGTGATCCTCCGTTCCCTCTCCTTAGTCGAGATGCGAATACCTCCCAGCTGCATGGGCTCAGTCTCTGAGCCAGAGGAGGGAGATGGTTGCGATGCGGAGCAGGGAAACACCGTTGACGCGAGCTCTCTACCACGAGCCTGGTGACGAAGATCTACCCGTCGTTCTATGCGGATGGCGAGAGCAATCAAAGAGTCCACACTTGAAGGAACCTCCCGGGAGAGAATCTCATCTTTAACCACTGCGTGGAGTCCCTCCAGAAAACGAGCGAGCAGCGCCGGCTCGTTCCACTCACTAGAGGCAGCAAGAGTGCGAAACTCAATAGAGTAATCCGTTATGGATCGATCACCTTGGCATAGGGAAGCCAGGGCCCTAGAAGCCTCCCTACCAAAAACTGAACGGTCAAAAACCCGAATCATCTCCTCTTTAAAGTTCTGGTAATTGTTAGAGCAATCAGCCCTTGCCTCCCAGATAGCTGTGCCCCACTCTCGAGCCCGGCCAGTAAGGAGTGAAATGACGTAAGCAACCCAAGCTCTCTCTCTAGAGTATGTGTTGGGTTGGAGAGAGAACACAATATCACACTGGGTGAGAAAGGAGCGGCACTCCGTGGGCTGCCCGGAGTAGCAAGGTGGGTTATTAACCCTAGGTTCCGGAGGCTCGGCAGGCCAGGAAGTAACAGGTGGCACGAGACGAAGACTCTGGAACTGTCCAGAGAGGTCGGAAACCTGAGCGGCCAGGTTCTCCACGGCATGGCGAGCAGCAGACAATTCCTGCTCGTGTCTGCCGAGCATGGCTCCTTGGATCTCGACGGCAGTGTTACGAGCGTCTGTAGTCGCTGGGTCCATTCTTTGGTCGGATCCTTCTGTTATGCAGGTGAATGAGGACCCAAAAGCGACTTGGCGAAAACAGCGTCTTTAATCCAGTAAAGTAAATATACAATCATAAAGCACAATTCCACTCGTTATGACGAGAACAGACTGGAGACTCGATCATGAACTGCAGGTTGCCTCGGGAAGGCACTTGAACGTAGCAGACTCAGACACCTGCTCACCACGCAGCATCTGAGGGAAACACGACACGACAGGGCGATACACAGACACAGCACGGTGAACAATAGACAAGGATCCGACAGGGCAGAAACGGAAAACAAGGGGAGAAATAGGGACTCTAATCAGGGAAAAAGATAGGGAACAGGTGTGGGAAGACTAAATGATTGATTAGGGGAATAGGAACAGCTGGGAGCAGGAACGGAACGATAGAGAGAAGAGAGAGAGGAAGGGAGAGAGAAAAAAGGGGAACGAACCTAAAAAGACCAGCAGGGGGAAAACGAACAGAGGGAAAAGCAAAATGACAAGACAATATAAGACAAAACATGACAGCCTGTGTGCGTCTCTGTTCTTCTGTACCTGCATGATCCGTTGTGTGGATAGAGTCCTCATTAATTATTCTATAAGTATAGGTTTCGGGTTTGACCATGTATGGCATGCTATAGTGCCTATGTTAAATACACTAGCCCAAATCTCTCTGTGAGCACAGAAAGCTGCTACAAGCTTTAATCTGCCAAGCAGTGACCTCATTGCTCTACACTGAATAGCTAGAGCCAGAGAGAGATGACGTGGGCAGAATGAGTGATGGAGTAGTGAGAGTGAATGATAACAGGACTGCAGATGGCGAGAGCTTGAGTCATGGACAGTACGTACAATAGGCCTTTAACAATTGGGTTTCCCTCAAATCCTCAGAGGAGCCTCATAGACTCATGCATAACTTGCACCTTTTTCAAAACGAAGCAAATGAGACACTTTCCATTGTCAGCAGAAATACAGTAGTGGGTGTTGTCAGACATTTTAACATGGTACATTTTTGAGTCCTCTGCTGCCTTGGTAGAATTACCATTCTCTTCTCGATATGCCCAGGAGAAAAAGTTGGAGCAGTCTGTCAAATCTTTAACAAGGGAATGAGGTGCGTGCGTCAGAGTGCATGTGTGTGTCTGTACTGCATGCAGTGGTGGAAAAAGTACCCAATTGTCATACTTGAGTAAAAGTAAAGAAACCTTAATAGAAAATTACTAAAGTAAAAGTGAAAGTCACCCAGTAAAATACTACTTGAGTAAAAGTCTAAAGTATTTGGTTTTAAGTATACTTAAGTATCAAAAGTAAATGTAATTTCAAAAATATACTGAAGTATTGAAAGTAAAAGTGTAAATAATTTCACATTCCCTATATTAAACAAACTAGATGGCACCATTGTCTTGTTTTTGTATTTACGGATAACCAGGGGCACACTCCAACACACATAATTTACAAAAGAAGCAGTGTTTAGTGAGTGTGCCAGATCAAATCAAATCAAATCAATTCATATTTATTTATATAGCCCTTCTAACATCAGCTGATATCTCAAAGTGCTGTACAGAAACCCAGCCTAAAACCCCAAACAGCAAGCTATGCAGGTGTAGAAGCACGGTGGCTAGGAAAAACTCCCAAGAAAGGCCAAAACCTAGGAAGAAACCGAGAGAGGAACCAGGCTATGTGGGGTGGCCAGTCCTCTTCTGGCTGTGCCGGGTGGAGATTATAACAGAACATGGCCAAGATGTTAAAATGTTCATAAATGACCAGCATGGTCGAATAATAATAAGGCAGTACAGTTGAAACTGGAGCAGCAGCACGGCCAGGTGGACTGGGGACAGCAAGGAGTCATCATGTCAGGTAGTCCTGGAGCATAGTCCTAGGGCTCGGGTCCTCCGAGAGAGAGAAAGAAAGGGAGAAGGAGAGAATTAGAGAACGGACACTTAAATTCACACAGGACACCGAATAGGACAGGAGAAGTACTCCAGATATAACAAACTGACCCTAGCCCCCCGACACATAAACTACTGCAGCATAAATGCATAAATACTGGAGGCTGAGACAGGAGGGGTCAGGAGACACTGTGGCCCCATCCGAGGACATCCCCGGACAGGGCCAAACAGGAAGGATATAACCCCACCCACTTTGCCAAAGCACAGCCCCCACACCACTAGAGGGATATCGTCAACCACCAACTTACCATCCTGAGACAAGGCTGAGTATAGCCCACAAAGATCTCCGCCATGGCACAACCCAAGGGGGGGGTGCCAACCCAGACAGGATGACCACATCAGTGAATCAACCCACTCAGGTGACGCACCCCTTCCAGGGACTGCATGAGAGAGCCCCAGTAAGCCAGTGACTCAGCCCCTGTAATAGGGTTAGAGGCAGAGAATCCCAGTGGAAAGAGGGGAACCGGCCAGGCAGAGACAGCAAGGGCGGTTCATTGCTCCAGAGCCTTTCCGTTCACCCTCCCACTCCTGGGCCAGACTACACTCAATCATATGACCCACTGAAGAGATGAGTCTTCAGTAAAGACTTAAAGGTTGAGACCGAGTTTACGTCTCTGACATGGGTAGGCAGACCGTTCCATAAAAATGGAGCTCTATAGGAGAAAGCCCTGCCTCCAGCTGTTTGCTTAGAAATTCTAGGGACAATTAGGAGGCCTGCGTCTTGTGACCGTAGCGTACGTGTAGGTATGTACGGCAGGACCAAATCAGAGAGATAGGTAGGAGCAAGCCCATGTAATGCTTTGTAGGTTAGCAGTAAAACCTTGAAATCAGCCCTCGCTTTGACAGGAAGCCAGTGTAGAGAGGCTAGCACTGGAGTAATATGATCAAATTTTTTGGTTCTAGTCAGGATTCTAGTTGCCGTATTTAGCACCAACTGAAGTTTATTTAGTGCTTTATCCGGGTAGCCGGAAAGTAGAGCATTGCAGTAGTCTAACCTAGAAGTGACAAAAGCATGGATTAATTTTTTGGACAGAAAGTTACTGATTTTTGCAATGTTATGTAGATGGAAAAAAGCTGTCCTTGAAATGGTCTTGATATGTTCTTCAAAAGAGAGATCAGGGTCCAGAGTAACGCCGACGTCCTTCACAGTTTTATTTGAGACGACTGTACAACCATTAAGATTAATTGTCAGATTCAACTCTATGTTTCTTGGGACCTAGAACATCTCTGTTTTGTCAGTTTAAAAGTAGAAAGTTTGCAGCCATCCACTTCCTTGTGTCTGAAACACATGCTTCTAGCAAGGGCAATTTGGGGGCTTCACCATGTTTCATTGAAATGTACAGCTGTGTATCATCCGCATAGCAGTGAAAGTTAACATTATATTTTCGAATAACATCCCCAAGAGGTAAAATATATAGTGAAAACAATAGTGGTCCTAAAACTAAATTTACAGTTGATTTGTCAGAGGACAAACCATTCACAGAGACAAACTGATATCTTTCTGACAGATAAGATCTAAACCAGGCCAGAACTTGTCCGTGTAGACCAATTTGGGTTTCCAATCTCTCCAAAAGAATGTGGTGATCGATGGTATCAAAAGCAGCACTAAGGTCTAGGAGCACGAGGACAGATGCAGACCCTCGGTCCGATGCCATTCAAATGTAATTTACCACCTTCACAAGTGCCGTCTCAGTGCTATGATGGAGTCTAAAACCAGACTGAAGTATTTTGTATACATTGTTTGTCTTCAGGAAGGCAGTGAGTTGTTGCGCAACAGCCTTTTCTAAAATGTTTGAGAGGAATGGAGGATTCGATATAGGCCGATATTTTCTGGGTCAAGGTTTGGCTTTTTCAAGAGAGGCTTTATTACTGCCACTTTTAGTGAGTTTGGTACACATCTGGTGGATAGAGAGCTGTTTATTATGTTCAACATAGGAGGGCCAAGCACAGGAAGCAGCTCTTTCAGTAGTTTAGTTGGAATAGGGTCCAGTATGCAGCTTGAAGGTTTAGAGGCCATGATTATTTTCATCATTGTGTCAAGAGATATAGTACTAAAACACTTGAGCGTCTCTCTTGATCCTAGGTCCTGGGAGAGTTGTGCAGACTCAGGACAACTGAGCTTTGAAGGAATATACAGATTTAAAGAGGAGTCCGTAATTTGCTTTCTAATAATCATAATCTTTTCCTCAAAGAAGTTCATGAATTTATCACTGCTAAAGTGAAAGTCATCCTCTCTTGGGGAATGCTGCTTTTTAGTTAGCTTTGCGACAGTATCAAAAAGGAATTTCGGATTGTTCTTATTTTCCTCAATTAAGTTAGAAAAATAGGATGATCGAGCAGCAGTAAGGGCTCTTCGGTACTGCATGGTACTGTCTTTCCAAGCTAGTCGGAAGACTTCCAGTTTGGTGTAGCGCCATTTCCGTTCCAATTTTCTGGAAGCTTGCTTCAGAGCTTGGGTATTTTCTGTGTACCAGGGAGCTAGTTTCTTATGAGAAATGTTTTTAGTTTTTAGGGGTGCAACTGCATCTAGGGTATTGCGCAAGGTTAAATTGAGTTCCTCAGTTAGGTGGTTAACTGATTTTTGTCCTCTGGCGTCCTTTGGTAAACAGAGGGAATCTGGAAGGACATCAAGGAATCTTTGTGTTGTCTGTGAATTTATAGCACAACTTTTGATGGTCCTTGGTTGGGGTCTGAGCAGATTATTTGTTGCAATTGCAAACGTAACAAAATAGTGGTCCGAGGCAATAAGGATGACCAGGGATGTTCTCTTGATGAATTTGACAATTTTTTTGTCCTGCTAACCATACAAAATGTAACGAGTACTTTTGGCTGTCAGGTAAAATGTATATTATTTTCTTTAGGATTGTAGTGAAGTAAAAGTAAACAGTGAAGTAAAGTACAGATACCCCCAAAAAAATGACTTAAGTAGTACTTTAAAGTATTTATACTTAAGTACTTTACACGACTGACTGTATGTTGCCTCACCTCATCTCTTCCCGCTTGCCTGTCTGCCAGCTTTCCTATATGTGTGTGTGCGTTTTGTGTGTGACACTGCTGCCATAATAATAAATGGTTGTTATCCAGACTGCAGGCTGGTGCTCTAATTGAGACACAAAATCCCCTCCCCTCATCCTGCACATTCCTTTGGCTCTGGCCCCATAATGTATTGGTAATGTGCTAGTGGCAGGGACCAGGAGACGTGAATAAGTGTCACTCATGTCTGTGAACACTGGCTGTCAGGCTGTAATTAGTGACATGAACCCAGCAGCTCCAGGACCAGACACATCCTACTTTGGCTGTGTTTAATAGACACATCTCAACAGGGCATGCAATGGTGAGATAACCACATACTGACTGAACCTCTTCAACACACACACAGGCACAAGCGCACTCACACACACGCATGCACACACACACACACACACACACACACGGACACACAGACACACAAACTGCAGTACCTGAATGTAGATTCTGATTCATACTCAAAGCAGGCGGTAATGAGACATCTGTCTGATAAGTTTTCTGAAAGTTTTCTTTGATAACTTTACTCGATGCCAATTTAATGTAATCTATCCCCAGACTCCATTTATTAAAGTGCTTTCTGAAGTAAACATTTGCGATATATCCCCTAAACCTTACTTACTGTATATGAACAGATGGATAGGTACAAGCTCAGACATGTAGACAAACAAAAATGAAGAAACACACACACACACACACACAAACCCAGTCCCGTCAACAGTGGGAGAGGATTACAGTGATGGATCCATCAGCATTAGACTGTATCTCTCGCCCGTCTGAGTCATTGTGTATGCTCCCACCAACATACTCCACTGTCCTGTTTATTGAGCCAATGGTCTCTGGTAGGAGAGAAGAAATGCTAATTAATTCCTCCATGATTTATTCCATTATTGATCTTCTCTAAAGCATAGAAGGAAGTGGAAGTCTTTTTTTTTTTAACTCCACATCTGTCAGCCAGCCATGAACCAGATGGTATAGAGCTACATGGGTCTCCGGGTGAGACTGCAGCGTATCAATAGCCAACATCTGGCTCTGTCCACTGTCCAGACATATTAACTAAAGGTAGGAGTTGTATCTATTTTAGAGAGTTATAATGACAGTTACTCATCATGACAAATTACCACAGCACCTTTGACTTCACTCAGTGATTGAAGCAAAAATAAGACCAGCCACAGGCAAACTGAATAAAACAGAGTCTTGATGAATACGAGCCCATCTCTCATCATCGGGACAAAACCAATTTGAAATTGCGGGATCCTGCCATGATTTATCAGGTTAATTTGACGTAACCGATTTAAAGTGTCAGAGCGCAGATATGATTTATACGTCCATCTTGACAATCCTGGAAAAAAAGTGAAATACAAACATCGTCCATCTCTGGAGGACTGACAGCTAGCTCTACTTCCTGCCCGTTGCCTCATCTGACCAACCCCATCACAGGCACAGAGTGTACCGTGTTAGGCTGGAGAATGAGAGAGAAGGTGACAACAGATAACAGGACATATTGTATCTCAGAGCTGAACACTTTTCCGGTGTAATGAGTCTAGTTCAACCATCCCACTAGATGCAGACTGAAGGATTAGATGCTAGGACAGAGCACTACAACATACTGTAAGAGGCAAGGTGTCAGAGCCCTAATAATCCAAGTTTCTCAATACAGATTGTTAGGGTAGTAGCTACAGTAGGTCTTCTTTACATCAACTACTGTAACGAGTGCGCTGAGAGTCGGGAAGCAAGTTCAGGGAGTGAGCGTTTTAATAAATAAACGTAACACAATACAAAACAAGGACACACGAACAACGCACAGACATGAAACAGAAACAATAACGCCTGGGAAGGAACCAAAGGGAGTGACATATATAGGGAAGGTAATCAGGGAAGTAATGGAGTCCAGGTGAGTCTGATGACGCGCAGGGGCGCGTAACGATGGTGACAGGTGTGCGGTTTAATGAGCAGCCTGGTGACCTAGAGGCTGGAGAGGGAGCACCTGTGACAACTACTACATACACAGCTAATTGTCCAACAACAGAAGTAAACATCAAAGGTATCACTCAATGCCATTACAATTTGCCCAACTCTTCTAAAAAGCAGCGGACAGGACTTGTGTTCAGTTTATTGCTGTATTCAAATGGCATCTGCAGTGAAGCCCGTCAATTTGGCAAGCTTGGGTGCTGGTACCTAATTGGTCACTAGTTGGCACAGACACAAAGGAATAAAATCTGATTTTAAACCTTACCCTAACCTTTTTTTCATTAACTTTTACAATATAGCCAATTTTGACCAATTTTGGCCCGTCTAGCGGAAATCGCTCAGTTCTGCCTCCAGGACAAGACTCATCCCAATAAACGTCAACCTGAGAGTGAATAACGGTAGAAAAACACCAAATGAGACAAGCCTGTCCAGCATTTCCAACAGAGAGACACCTGTAGAGAAGTGTCCAGTCTGCAAGTCGATCTATCCACCACACTCTTATTACTGTATATCCTCCATTCAACAGACTCATTCGTTTCTTTCTCTACTGTAATATGGAATAATGATAATTCCCCTCCACTTGACACATACAGTAGGCTAAGTAGGGTGTGATTCTAGCTGTATGTCCACACTCCAGTTAGGCTGAGATGGCTATCCCCGGGAGGCTGGGAGATCATGGGACGGTGCCAGACGGAGACCACATAGCCATGGCAGATAGGCAGACAGAACTCTGGGTATGTGAGAGTGCATGTCAAACTGATCCTCCTCTAGCTGCTATGTGGGAATAGTTTTGGGGGAAAGCATCACCGAGGACACAAAAAAAATGGCTTGTAGTGTAAGAGGCCCCGAAATGGCAGGTATGCATTTTTAATGACATCCAGTTGCTTGCCTGTAGGTTTACACTGCATGGCCTTCAGTGCGACTGAGTTCCTGACAGTGACACCCCTGCTGAGAGACAGTGGGGCCTAATAGTTGTAGCCTGATCCAGGTAGTCATCAAGGTGATGATTTTTACTCTCTGTCCTTGAGGGCTGCAGACCTGCCAACAATCGCACTGGGAAAATGTATCTTCATGGGCTTAAGACAGGCAAAACAGTTAACTATGGCAATTAACTCAATAACTGATTAAATTAGGTGGGTTATGAGTTGAACTGAGTGGGCTACAAGGGGCCCCCGGGGCAAATGCTGCCGCAAGATCAGAAGAGGCGCTGCTGAGGGCCAGTTAATTAAACAACCAAGCTGCACCTTTTCTCCCATTCTGACAGAGGTAAACATTTATTAACACACATCTATTACCTTGTCCTGCAGCTGCTTTTGTGATTTTTCCATCAACAGTCAGATTTATTCCACCCATTGAAGACATCATTGGCTGTCTCTCTCTCCCTCTTCCTCTCTCTGGTCTTCTGAACACGCTCCTGTGCCATCAAGTTATTGATTGTGTGTAAGTTTGCATCCGTGCATTTGTGTGTGACAGTGCGGGGGAGCCGGCAGGAAGGTGTGGTGGTTAGGAGGTAGGAGATTGGGACAAGGGTTGCAGGTGACGGGTGAGACAGCCAAATCTGTCCGCCTTGTGATGGATGGAGAGTTTAACGTCTTAAAATACCCTCCAATTCCGTGACTGCAGGGGCAGTTGGCAGAGTTATTAGCGCTGTCTTTGACTCAACTGAGAAATAGAGGAATTATAATGCCATTGCAGCAGCTGGCAAGCTCCCCTTGCCAGAGTTTTTAAATATGGCTCCCCAGAGTGGTGGGCACACTGCAGACTTTCGAGGTTTTGTCCCTCTCTCCCTTTCTCTCCCTCCCTGTGACCGATTCTGCTGCCTTCTACACAGAACACTTCCCAGACAGCCGTGACAGCACATGCTAAATAGGACCTGAGGAATGGACACGTTACAGAGAAATGCGGAGGGGAAAAATAACACCAATTAAAGGTGAAGGAGGACTCTCCTCAAATCATCTAGGAGAACAGGGGTCTGAGACAAAGCGGCAGACGAGAGGCAAATTAAATATCAGGGGATATTATAAGCTTTGAGGCACTTTAGTTTTAAGGGTCAACCTTCTAGATCCATCTATATTGTTGTATGCATCCTGAAAACGTATGCACCAAATTATTCCCTGTTATGTGTCCTCAATTAATCGTGCCTTGTCAATATTTCAACCTTGAAGCCAACATAGTTTAGCTAATACTATGCTGTATTGCGTGGTAGGAGTGCTGCGTGATAGAAGTGTTGCATGCCCCAGTAGGGTTTGACTGTGGGCCCCCCTGTGGGCTGCCTCAGGTGTTCCAGCTCTCTCAGGGAACCCACATTTCCTGCCTGCCCTTCTGTTGCTGCTACCCCTGGGGACACACATCCCACCTGGGGTCTGGCAGTGTGGAGGTGTGCACGAGGATGCTGATCGACAGGGGCAAGCGGGGGCTGCCCCACATCACTTTCATCCCTTAGAGAGAGACATGAGAGGAACAGGACCAGCTGTCCTGGCCACTCTGTGATCTCCTCCTCAATTGGCCATGTCCAGCTGGGGCCACACCCCTTTCTAGTAACCTCCCCAGACAGGCTACACAGGAAAGCCTGTGGAGACTATCTGATCCTGATGCCCTCCTGGACAGGCCCGGGCTCAATAGACGAAAAACTATTGGAGACAGTGGTTTAGCCAATTTGATCCTAGACCTAAACAGAATATCATGCCGCTATTTCAGAGTTCTAATGAGAATATCGCAAGAGGGAGGACTTTTACAAACCCATTACCTGCAGATATAAGAGATAAATGGTCTGACACAACAAGTGTCATACGCATAGTGTTAATTTCTAGAGAGTCGGGTGAAGTCATAATGAATATCCAGTAATAACGCATGAGTCATGATGCATTCAGGAATTGCCTTCTCAAATCCCTTGCTATATTTAACAATCTGAGTGTCATTGAAAGTAGCATAAAACATGTGATAGACTATTCAGCTTTGATGGCCCTGATGATAGATCTAACCTGGATGATGCAGCTTAATGAAAAGTAAATATCTATTATCTTCAATTGTGCTTCCGAGTGGCACAGCGGTCTAAGGCACTGATTCTCAGTGCTAGAGGCGTAACTACAGACCCTGGTTCGTTCCAGGCTGCATCACAACCAGCCATGATTGGGCGGCACACAATTGGCCCAGTGTCATTGTAAATAAGAATTTGTTCTTAACTGACTTGCCTAGTTAAATAAACGTTTTATTTAAAATAAAAAATAGTTTTTAAATCCAATCAAGTGGAGTTGTTTTAATCTATAACCTTGCTGAATATTGAGAGTAAATTGGCACCAACAGTTGCTAAAACATTTTCTACTTAATAGTGAATTTCACAATGTGCCTTTTTGTATCACAACAGAATAAAAAAGGTGGACTTCTGTCTTCAATCATTGACTAAATAATGTTGGTGCCTCAGTTCATATTAACCAAATTTTAGCACAACCTCTTAGTCTCCAAGGCCACTGATTTTCTCTTCAAAACCATGGGAAATGCTCAGTGGGCTCATGCAGTTCTACACCAGAGCTACATTATATGCGACATAGACATTACATCTTGGAAACATCATAGTTTGTACCAGCAGGGATGGAGACGACCTTGAGTAAGCTCCCCCTTGTCTGTCTGTCTCTCTCTCTCTCTCTCTCTCTCTCTCTCTCTCTCTCTCTCTCTCTCTCTCTCTCTCTCTCTCTCTCTCTCTCTCTCTCTCTCTCTCTCTCTCTCTCTCTCCCTCTCTCCATCTCTCCCTCTCTCCCTCTCTCCCTCTCTCCCTCTCTCCTTCTCTCCTTCTCTCCCTCTCCTTCTCTCCTTGTTGAGGGAGCTATTTTGGGAAACGCTCAGGGGGAGGCTGAAGAATTGTTGGATGGTACAGATGTGTCTAGCATGCGTCTGTCTGGCTGTGTGTGTGTGTGTGTGTGTGTGTGTGTGTGTGTGTGTGTGTGTGTGTGTGTGTGTGTGTGTGTGTGTGTGTGTGTGTGTGTGTGTGTGTGTGTGTGTGTGTGTGTGTGTGTGTGTGTGTGTGTGTGTGTGTGTGTGTGTGTGTGTGTGTGTGTGTGTGTGTGTGTGTGTGTGTGTGTGTGTGTGTGAAGGGCAACCAAATAGCATTTCATAATGTTGATGTAAAATATAATAATGTATGCCATTTAGCAAACGCTTTTATCCAAAGTGATTGACAGTCATGCTTTCATAAATGTTAGCTTGGGTGGCCCCAGCGGGGAGGAGGGGGGGGGATGCTGAAGTCTGAAGGTAATTTGAATGCCTGAAATTGTTTGTCCACGATTTTGAACTGCGTGTACTATTGGGAAAAACGGTTCTATCTAAAATTTCAAAGGGTTCTCCTATGGGGACAGCTGAAGGACCCTTTGAAATTTTAGATAGCACCGTTTTTCCCAATAGTACACGCAGTTCAAAATTGTGGACAAACAAAAGAAGAACTCTTTCTGGTTCCAAGTGGAATCCTTTTGCTTCCAGGTAGAAGCTTTGGGGTTCCATGTAGAACCCTTTCCACAGAGGATTCTACATGGAACCCAAAATGGTTCTACTTGGAACCAGATAGGTTCTACCTGGAATCAAAAGGGTTCTCTATGGGGACAGCCAAAGAATCCCTTTGGAACCCTTTTTTCTAAGTGTGCTGCCAAATAAGTCTGAGGGGGTTGCTGGTGTGGTAATGTTCTCAAAATCAAGTAAAATCACACGAAAAAAGTGTCTGAACACTTATCTTGCATGCAATTTACATAATGTTTTTAGATTTGGTTAAAAAAAAGTATCCTTTAACAAGTACATTGCTACAGCTTTAACATTTCTGACCATTACTTCCTCACTCAGATTTAAATTGAAAGGATTTAATGCATGCCTTCTGAGAACAAAGTATTGGTTGCCATATGTATAATGTAGAATCACAGCTGTGAAGCTTATATAACATCAAATAGAAAAGGTGGACAGTGGGGAAGTGGCTGAATTGTAAAAAAAAATGATCACTGGAATTACAGATGCTTTCATCCTAATTCACTATTCCCCTCACACTCCTGTTCTGTTCTGCAGCAAGCGACAGCAAGGTGATGTTTCCATCCAGTCATTTCCTTTCATAACTTCATTCCATCATTGGATTTCTAAGAGAGCGAGAAAATGTTGAAAGGCAGTGGTGCTGAAAACTGAAAACAAACCTTAGCCGTTACTGCTTGGAAAATGCATAATCACAGTCTGTCGTTCATTTGTGATGTGTGAGGAATTATCTACAGTTGAAGTCAGAAGTTTACATACACCTTAGCCAAGTACATATAAACTCAGTTTTTCACAATTCCTGACATTTAATCCTGGTAAAAAAAATACCTGTCTTAGGTCAGTTAGGATCATCACTTTATTTTATGAATGTGAAATGTCAGAATAATAGTAGAGAGAATGATTTATTTCAGCTTTTATTTCTTTCGTCACATTCCCAGTGGGTCAGAAGTTTACATACACTCAATTAGTATTTGGTAGCATTGCCTTTAAATTGTTTAACTTGGGTCAAACGTTTCAGGTAGCCTTCCATAAGCTTCCCACAATAAGTTGGGTGAATTTTGGCCCATTCCTCCTGACAGAGCTGGTGTAACTGAGTAAGGTTTGTAGGCCTCCTTGTTCGCACACATTTTTTCAGTTCTGCCCACAAATGTTCTATAGGATTGTGGTCAGGGCTTTGTGATGGCCCTCCAATACATTGACTTTGTTGTGCTTAAGCTATTTTGCCACAACTTTGGAAGTATGCTTGGGGTCATAGTCCATTTGGAAGACCCATTTGCTGACAAGCTTAAAGCTTTAACTGATGTCTTGAGATGTTGCTTCAATATAGCCACATAATTTTCCATCCTCATGGTGCCATCTATTTTGTGAAGTGCACCAGTCCCTCCTGCAGCAAAGCAGCCCCACAACATGATGCTGCCACCCCTGTGCTTCACGGTTGGGATGGTGTTCTTCGGCTTGCAAGCCTCCCCCTTTTTCCTCCAAACATAACGATGGTCATTATGACCATACAGTTCTATTTTTGTTTCATCAGACCAGAGGACATTTCTCCAAAAAGTACGATCTTTGTCCCCATGTGCAGTTACAAACCGTATTCTGGCTTTTTATGGCGGTTTTGGAGCAGTGGCTTCTTCCTTGCTGAGCGGCCTTTTGGGTTATGTCGATAAAGGACTCATTTTTACTGTGGATATAGATACTTTTGTGCCCGTTTCCTCCAGAATTTTCACAAGGTCCCTTGCCATTGTTCTCGGATTGATTCGCTCTTTTCGCACCAAAGTACGTTCTTCTCTAGGAGACAGAACGCGTCTCCTTCCTGAGCGGTATGATGGCTGCGTGGTCCCATGGTGTTTATACTTGCGTACTATTGTTTGTACAGATGAATGTGCTACCTTCAGGTGTTTGGAAAAAAATGTTGATGTCTTGGCAGATTTCTTTTGATTTTCCCATGATGTCAAGCAAAGGCACTGAGTTTGAAGGTATGCCTTGAAATACATCCACAGGTACACCTCCCATTGACTCAAATTATGTCAAGTAGCCTATCAGAAGCTTCTAAAGCCATGACATCATTTTCTGGAATTTTTCAAGTTGTTTAACTTCTTTGGGACTGGGGGGCAGTATTGAGTAGCTTAGATAAAAATGTGCCCAGGGTAAACTGCCTGCTACTCAGTCTTAAAAGCTAGAATATGCATATTATTAGTATTTGTATAGAAAACACTCTGAAGTTTCTAAAACTGTTTGAATGATGTCTGTGAGTATAACAGAACTCATATGGCAGGCAAGAACCTGAGAAACAATCCAACCAGGAAGTGGGAAATCTGAGGTTTGTAGTTTTTCAAGTCATTGCCTATCGAATATACAGTATCTATGGGGTCATATTGCACTTCCTAAGGCTTCCACTAAATGTCAACAGTCTTTTGAACCTTGTTTGATGCTTCCACGGTGAAGGAGGAGGGAATGAGAGCTGATTGAGTCAGGGGTCTGGCAGAGTGCCCCGAGCTCAGTCTCGCACGCTCCCGTGAGAGTTAGCTGCGTTCCATTGCATTTCTACAGACAAAGGAATTCTCCGGTTGAAACATTATTGAAGATTTATGATAAAAACATCCTAAAGATTAATTCTATACTTCATTTGACATGTTTCTACGAACTGTAATATGTCTTTGTCACGTTCTGACCTTAGTTCCTTTGTTTTGTCTTTTGTTTTAGTATGGTCAGGGCGTGAGTTGGATGGGTTGTCTATGTTAGTTTGTCTATGATTTTCTATTTCTGTGTTTGGCCTGGTATGGTTCTCAATCAGAGGTAGCTGTCAATCATTGTCCCAGATTGAGAACCATATTTAGGTAGCCTGTTTTCCACTGTGTTTTGTGGGTGGTTATTTTCCTATTTAGTGTTGTGTTGCACCTTACAGGACTGTTCGTTGGTTGTTTATTGTTTTGTTTATAGTGTTCATTAAAATATTTAAAATATGAACACTTATGACGCTGCACCTTGGTCCTCTCCTTCCCCAGACAAGCGTTACATAACCACCCACCAAGAAAGGACCAAGCAGCGGGTAACGGGCAGCAGCAGCAGCAGCGGCCAGAATCGCAGAACTCCTGGACATGTGAGGAGATTCTGGAAGGCAAGGGACCATGGACACAGGCTGGAGAATATTGCCACCCCAAGGCTGAGCTGGAGGCAGCGAAAGTCGAGAGGCGGTGTTATGAGGCAGCACGGCAGCGCAGCTGGAAGCCCGAGAGGCAGCCCCAAAAATGTATTGGGGGGGAACACGTGGAGTGTGGCTAAGGCAGGTAGGAGACCTGCGCCAACTTCCCGTGCTTACCGGAGAGCGAGAGGGACTGGGCAGGCATCGTGTTATACGGTGGAGCGCACGGTGTCCCCGGTGCGCGTGCATAGCCCGGTGCGGTACATTGCAGCGCCTCGTATCAGCCGGGTTAGAGTGAGCATCGAGCCAGGTGCCAGCTCAGCGCATCTGGTCCCCTCGGGCCGGTGTACATGGCACCAGCCTTATGCATGGTGTCCCTGGTTTGCCAGCACAGCCCAGTGTGGGCTATTCCACCTCGCCGCACTGGCCTGGCTACGGGGACCATTCAACCAGGTAAGGTTGGGCAGGCTCGGTGCTCAAGAGCTCCAGTGCGCCTTCACGGTCCGATCTATCCGGTGCCACCTCCACCCACCAGCCCTCTGGTGGCAGCCCCCCGCACCAGGCTGTCTCTCCGTCTTCTCCCCACAGGTGCTCCCGCCTGTCTAGCACTGCCAGAGCCTTCCTCCTGCCCAGCACTGCCAGAGCCTTTCTCCTGCCCAGCGCTGCCAGAGTCTCCCGTTTGTCCTGAGCTGCCAGAGCGGCCAGTCTGTCCTGAGCTGCCAGAGCCGCCAGTCTGTCCTGAGCTGCCAGTCGCCAGTCTGTCCTGAGCCGTCAGTCAGCCAGGAGCTGCCAGAGCCGTCAGTCAGCCAGGAGCTGCCAGAGCCGTCAGTCAGCCAGGAGCTACCAGAGCCGTCAGTCAGCCAGGAGCTGCCAGAGCCGCCTGTCACGCCGGCGATGCCAGAATCGCCCTTCACTCCGGAGCTGCCGGAGTCTCCCGCCTGTCCAGCGCTGCCGGACTCATCCTTCACTCCGGCGCTGCCGGAATCTCCCGTCCATTCGCGACCCGTGGCTAGGGTCCCCAGTCCAAGGTTGGCGGCGAGGGTTACCACTCTTAGGAGGCCATGGAGGTGGTTAAGGAGGCGGAGAAAGACTATGGTGGAGTGGGGTCCACGTCCGACGCCAGAGCCGCCACCGCAGACAGACACCCACCCAGACCCTCCCCTATAGGTTCAGGTTTTGCGGCCAGAGTGCGTACCTTTGGGGGGGGTACTGTTTTGTTCTGACCTTAGCTCCTTTCTTTTGTCTTTTGTTTTAGTATGGTCAGGGCGTGAGTTGGGTGGGTTGTCTATGTTAGTTTGTCTATGATATTCTATTTCTGTGTTTGGCCTGGTATGGTGCTCAATCAGAGGCAGCTGTCAATTGTTGTCCCTGATTGAGAACCATATTTAGGTGTTTTGTGGGTGGTTATTTTCTGTTTAGTGTTGTGTTGCACCTTACAGGACTGTTCGTTGGTTGTTTATTGTTTTGTTTTCAGTGTTCATTAAAATATTTAAAATATGAACACTTACCACGCTGCACCTTGGTCCTCACCTCATTCCAACGATGATCGTTACAGTCTTTTCTTCTGAACTTTCGCCTGGACTTGCCCGCGCCTTGAGTTTGGATTTGTTTACTAAACCTGAGAACAAAAAGGAAGTATTTGGACATAAATGATGGAGTTTATCGAACAAAACTGGGAACTGGGATTCCCGGGACTGCATTCTGATGAAGATCATCAAAGGTAAGTGAATATTTATAATGCTATTTCTGATTTCTGTTGACTCCATAACATGGCGTGTTTATTTGAAATCTGTCACAGCGGTTGCATTAAGGAGAAGTGGATCTAAAATTATTTGCACAACACTTGTATCTTTTAGCAATGTTTATTATGAGTATTTCTGTAAATTGATGTGGCTCTCTGCAAAATCACCGGATGTTTTGGAACTACTGAACATAACGCGCATTGTAAACTGAGATTTTTGGATATAAATATGAACTTTATCGAACGAAACATACATGTATTGTGTAACATGAACTCCTATGAGTGTCATCTGATGAAGATCATCAAAGGTTAGTGATTAATTTTATCTCTATTCCTGCTTTTTGTGACTCCTCTCTTTGGCTGGAAGAATGGCTGTGTTTTTCTGTGACTAGGTTCTGACCTAACCTAATCGTTTGGTGTGCTTTCGTCGTAAAGCCTTTTTGAAATCGAACACTGTGGCTGGATTTACAGCAAGTTTATCTTTAAAGTGGTGTAAAATAATTGTATGTTTGAGGAATATTAATTATGGGATTTCTGTTGTTTTGAATTTGGCGCCCTGCAATTTCACTGGCTGTTGTTGAGGTGGGACGCTAGCGTCCTGAATATGCCAGAGAGGTTAAAGGAACAGTCAAGCTACTGTATGTAATCTTCTGACCCACTGGAATTGTGATACAGTGAATTATATGTGAAATAATCTGTCTGTAAACAATTGTTGAAGAAATGATCTGTGTCATGCACAAAGTAGATGTTAACAAGACATCTATGGAGTGGTTGAAAAACTAGTTTTAAATGACTCCAACCTAAGTGTATGTAAACTTCCGACTTCAACTGTATATTTATTTCCTGGTGTGAAAATCCAGCCCAGGGGATTTGAAACTGTGTGTGTGCGTGCGTGTGTTTGTCTATTCAAATAAAGTATTTCAAATGTGTTGTTAGGCTTGGATCAGGACAGAGCAATTAGAGGAGAAAAACAGAATGTGTTGTTGGAACTTAACATGCCAGTGTCCACTCCGATTGATATCAAGGATGCTAAAATTCTCCAACAACATTGTCACTCTTTTCTCTGCTTTCTCTACCTCTACCCTCTTGCTCCAACTGATACACTGCATAAGTACATTGGAATGTTTCAGTGGTGACAGGGCTTTTGTATTGATTTGGATCATCCATCACAGTGCCCACCTGGGAACACCAAACAAATTCCTGATGGAGCACAGATCTGCCCAGACCCAACCATTCTATAGGAACGATGATGGACCACTGCATTACAGAGTCTAAAGAAGCCTCTGTGACACACCTCGAAAATACACACCTTGATTTGTGCCAAGGTCTGTTTTCAGTGCCAAGGTCTGTGAGACAAGATAGAGTCAAATGATGTCAGAGCGATATGAGTGGCACCCACCATAAAAGGAATGGTATAGCTTATACCAGTTCCTACAAGGTGACCATTACGATTCAGCTAATTTGGTTGAGAAACTGGCACAGTTATGTTCTTTTGAACTGCAATTCAAAAGGATGTGTTTAAAAAGATTCTGAAACATCTGCAATTACTCTATAAGTGTTGAATCGTTTTACCTAAAAGCCCCTGCCTACCAAATGGAGGTGAAGTTCAAAACGTACTTAAAAACTCTGAAAATGCTGATGGGTGTCAAAAATGCTGAACCACTCAATGATATTGAGGAATCAATTGCGTTGCACATGTTTTCAGGTCACATCCTGGGTGTTATTAGAGTGGACACTCGAAAACCAAACCAAATTGGGGTAAAACAGCCAATCAGAATGACTGCTTCTGTTGCTACCTCAGTGACCTGCAGTTGCCCAATTGAACCAAGTTTACCCAGAGTTACCCAGTCAGGGGTGGGCTGGAATAATAACCCCCCCCCCCCACACACACACACACACACACATTTTCCTTCTAAATGCAGCCTGACATCACATATTCTCATAGTTGAATCTGGTTGCCAGCACACCTTGCTATAATGGTACCAATAATTCTTATAGTGGTTATGAGTTACTGTTAAACAGAAATACAGTACTTTCAGTGCCTGTGATTAAGCCAAGGACAAATTACTATTTGATAACTATATGTTGAAAATAAATAATTAAATGTATTTAATTTGTGAAAACTGATTGAATTTGCCATGTGGCCATCTGTTTTCTGGATCCACCAGGCAATGTTAGAAGACATTTCTGTGACTTATTTTCATCACACCAGACACTGTAGCTTTTGTTATTGAACCCCTTGGAGCCTGGAGCCATCTGATGTAGCTAGTAGCCCCCCCCCCCCCCCAAATCCTGTGTAGTGCTAGGACAAAAACCAAGACGTGGACCCAGGTTGGGCCTCAGGACCGAGTTTGGGAAGCCCTGGCCTATACTGACCATACACTCTGTAGAGCCACTCGAACGGAAAGATCCCGGTTTTCCATTGCTGCTGGGAACATTTATGTAGTTCTCTGTTTGAGTGCTACTTCAGAGTGACATGGACCACCGTAGGCTGGGAATCTCAGGTATTGGATGGGGAATATCTGGATCTGGGAGGAAAGTACTCATCACACCCAGCAGGAATACAACTCCTCCTCACACAAAAAGGACACACAGCATGGCTCTTTCCATGGAATAAAAAGGATATACGTACAGTTTCAGGCAAATGCACTCTTATAGGCAAATGCACTCCACACTCTTATACTCTTATATATTTCTTATAAGCTTCCAGGTTAGAGTCCCGCTCCTTGAAAGCGGCAGCTCTAGCATCCGGCTCCAACCGATGACACAACAGTGGAAGGCCTGATCACCGACAACGACAAGACAACCTATAGGGAGGAGGTCAGAGACCTGGTCGTGTGGTGCCAGGACAACAACCTATCCCTCAACGTGATCAAGACAAAGGAGATGATTGTGGACTACAGGAAAAATAGGACCGAGCACACCCCCATTCTCATCGACAGGGCTGCAGTGGAGCAGGTTGAGAGCTTCAAGTTCTTGGTGTCCACATCACCAACAAACTAACATGGTCCAAGCACACCAAGACAGTCGTGAAGAGGGCATGACAAAATCTATTCCCTCTCAGGAGCCTGAAAGGATTTGGCATAGGTCCTCAGATCCTCAAAAGGTTCTACAGCTGCACCATCGAGAGCATCCTGACTGGTTGCATCACTGCCTGGTATGGCAACCGCTCGTCCTCAAGGCACTACAAAGGGTAGTGCGAACGGCCCAGTACATCACATGGGCCAAGCTCCCTGCCATCCAGGACCTCTATACCAGGCAGCATCAGAGGAAGGCCCTAGAACTTGTCAAAGACTCCAGCCACCCTAGTCATAGACTGTTCTCTCTGCTACCACATGGCAAGTGATACCAGAGCAAGTCTAGGTCCAAGAGGCTTCTAAACAGCTTCTACCCCCCCCCCCCCCCCCATTGTACACCGCTGCTACTCTCTGTTATTATCATCTTTGCATCGTCACTTTAAGAACTCTACCCAGATGTACATATTACCTCAACTAACCGGTGCCCCTGCACATTGACCCTGTACCGGTACCCCCCTGTATATAGTCTCGCTATCGTTATTTTACTGCTGCTCTTTAATTAATTGTTACTTTTATTTCTTATTCTTAATTTTTTTTTAACTGCATTGTTGTTCAGGGGCTCGTAAGTAAGAATTTAATTGTAAGGTCTGAACTACAAACAGATCAGACAATCAGCCACTCTGCTGGAGGTTCCGAGGATATTCAAGGGTCCACAAATGTTCAGCTGTCTGGGCTGGGCTGAGATGTGAAGTCGGAGCACAGTGATTGCTGTGTGATAAGGACAATGGCTCTCTGCCGGTTGTGGAAGAGCTAGCATTGGGAACAGAGCGAAAGAACCAGATGTGATAGGATGAAGTAGGAAAAGGCTGCATGGGGATGCCAATTGATAATTGCAGATTCCTTCCAAGCCTGCATTTATCAAGGATATTGCCCCTATGCAAAATTATGACTGGGATTTAGAATGACCTTTAGCTTCAAAACACGTACAACTCTATTTCAATGGGACAGGTTTAAGATGATCTGAAATGCATTGAATTGCTGTCTTAGTGGGTGCTTGCTCTTCTGGAGTTTGTGTCTGTCTGTGTCTGTCTCTTATTGTCACTGGGACTCAGCCAGTTTGAAGAGTGATGGATTGGGAATAGCACACGTGTTAGAATGTGATAGTTATTCTTGTGTGAATAAAGTGCAGCTACTTGGTTTGAACCACCAACACTGCTGCCTCCCCTCCTAGACTAACGAACCAGCCAGTCATGCCTCCCTTAGTCACTGCACCAGCCTCATTTACTGGAACATGACCACAACGAGGAAAATGTTAACGGAAACATTTGTGATGTACCAGTTCACTACCTTGTTTGTGCAGAACAGGGCTCCGGAAGGCCGAGCGGAAATGGAGGAAAACTCGCCTCCCTGCGGACCTGGCATCCTTTCACTCCCTCCTCTCTACATTTTCCTCCTCTGTCTCTGCTGCTAAATCTACTTTCTACCACTCTAAATTCCAAGCATCTGCCTCTAACCCTAGGAAGCTCTTTGCCACATTCTCCTCCCTCCTGAATCCTCCTCCCCCCCCCCCCTCCTCCCTCTCTGCAGATGACTTCGTCAACCATTTTGAAAAGAAGATCGACGACATCCGATCCTCGTTTGCTAAGTCAAACAACACCGCTGGTTCTGCTCACACTGCCCTACCCTGTGCTCTGACCTCTTTCTCCCCTCTCTCTCCAGATGAAATCTCGCGTCTTGTGACGGCCGGCCGCCCAACAACCTGCCCGCTCGACCCTATCCCCTCCTCTCTTCTCCAGACCATTTCCGGAGACCTTCTCCCTTACCTCACCTCGCTCATCAACTTATCCCTGACCGCTGGCTACGTCCCTTCCGTCTTCAAGAGAGCGAGAGTTGCACCCCTTCTGAAAAAACCTACACTCGATCCCTCCGATGTCAACAACTACAGACCAGTATCCCTTCTTTCTTTTCTCTCCAAAACTCTTGAACGTGCCGTCCTTGGTCAGCTCTCCCGCTATCTCTCTCAGAATGACCTTCTTGATCCAAATCAGTCAGGTTTCAAGACTAGTCATTCAACTGAGACTGCTCTTCTCTGTATCACGGAGGTGCTCCGCACCGCTAAAGCTAACTCTCTCTCCTCTGCTCTCATCCTTCTAGACCTATCGGCTGCCTTCGATACTGTGAACCATCAGATCCTCCTCTCCACCCTCTCCGAGTTGGGCATCTCCCGGCGCGGCCCACGCTTGGATTGCGTCCTACCTGACAGGTCGCTCCTACCAGGTGGCGTGGTGAGAATCTGTCTCCTCACCACGCGCTCTCACCACTGGTGTCCCCCAGGGCTCTGTTCTAGGCCCTCTCCTATTCTCGCTATACACCAAGTCACTTGGCTCTGTCATAACCTCACATGGTCTCTCCTATCATTGCTATGCAGACGACACACAATTAATCTTCTCCTTTCCCCCTTCTGATGACCAGGTGGCGAATCGCATCTCTGCATGTCTGGCAGACATATCAGTGTGGATGACGGATCACCACCTCAAGCTGAACTTCGGCAAGACGGAGCTGCTCTTCCTCCCGGGAAGGACTGCCCGTTCCATGATCTCGCCATCACGGTTGACAACTCCATTGTGTCCTCCTCCCAGAGCGCTAAGAACCTTGGCGTGATCCTGGACAACAAACTGTCGTTCTCAACTAACATCAAGGCGGTGGCCCGTTCCTGTAGGTTCATGCTCTACAACATCCGCAGAGTACGACCCTGCCTCACACAGGAAGCGGCGCAGGTCCTAATCCAGGCACTTGTCATCTCCCGTCTGGATTACTGCAACTCGCTGTTGGCTGGGCTCCCTGCCTGTGCCATTAAACCCCTACAACTCATCCAGAACGCCGCAGCCCGTCTAGTGTTCAACCTTCCCAAGTTCTCTCACGTCACCCCGCTCCTCCGCTCTCTCCACTGGCTTCCAGTTGAAGCTCGCATCCGCTACAACGACCATGGTGCTTGCCTACGGAGCTGTGAGGGGAACGGCACCTCAGTACCTCCAGGCTCTGATCAGGCCCTACACCCAAATAAGGGCACTGCGTTCATCCACCTCTGGCCTGCTCGCCTCCCTACCACTGAGGAAGTACAGTTCCCGCTCAGCTCAGTCAAAACTGTTCGCTGCTCTGGCTCCCCAATGGTGGAACAAACTCCCTCACGACGCCAGGACAGCGGAGTCAATCACCACCTTCCGGAGACACCTGAAACCCCACCTCTTTAAGGAATACCTAGGATAGGATAAAGTAATCCTTCTCACCCCCCTTAAAATATTTAGATGCACTATTGTAAAGTGGTTGTTCCACTGGATGTCATAAGGTGAATGCACCAATTTGTAAGTCGCTCTGGATAAGAGCGTCTGCTAAATGACTTAAATGTAAATGTAAATGTAAATGTGCAGGAGTTCTTTATTTATTGCCCATTATTCAAGTGTGTTTTTGTCCCGTAGAACTAAGAATGTTGCCATTATTGAAAAAAAAAACATATTTCCATTATGTGTAGGATTACAATATGATATACATTGAGTGACTGAAACAATAAGAATACCTTCCTAATATTCGATCCATGTCTCAATTGTCTCATGCTTAAAAATCATTTTTTAACCTGTCACCTCCCCATCATCTACACTAACTGAAGTGGTTTTAACAGTTGACATCAATAAGGGATCATAGGTTCACCTGGATTCACCTGGTCAGTCTAGGTAATGTTCCTAATTGACACTGAAAAATAATGAATAGAAATGTTGAGGTACACCTTGAGGTACACCTTGAGAATGAGCTATGCCTGTAGGAAAATATGATGTTTGTGTCTCACACTGTCATCGTTCAACATGTAGGAAAAGCTGATATTAAGTTATTCCACTTTTCTTTTTAAACTGGGTTCAGATGAATCATGTGTCAGTGCAGTCCCAGTTTAATTGATGGTGTTTACGGATCTCCAATAGAACACTTTGTTATGTCATCTGACAGGTCATCTTTAATGGCTGACAATATGATTGTCCACAGTCCATTGTAGATTATCAGGTGTACCCAGAGAGATAAGAGAAATAAATACTATCCTTAATGCTCTAATACACAAACACAAATACCTGCCCCCATCTTTTAACAGTCTAAAATAAGACAAAACCGTCGAGGCACAATAAAAAACCTAAGCCAAGAGATATCAACAGCATTGTAAGTGGGACTAGAATAGATTTCCTTTGGCAAGTAAGTAGCCATTTGCCCTTCAATGTCGCATTTTAAGTATGTAATCAAGTCAGGAGTAATTGAATACGTGATGGGCATACCGAGGGGAGGAAAGAGGGAAGTAGGGGAGGACGGAGAGAAAATTCGAGACAGAAGTGATAATGCTCGTCTGGAGCTAAACTCTGGCCATTGTTATAATGAAGAGAAGCAGGTGGTGGAATAGATTCTGTCCATTGTCTTCAAAACTTGAGGACTGTGTCATTGCCAAGTGTGTATTACACAACATTATGAGCCCCACACAGTTCAAACTCTCACCTACACTCACACACAAGAACACGGCAAAGGTGCTTGCGCCAGCTTGCTGACACATCTATCATAATTAGGGATATCCATAATGATGAGTGCAGAGGTGTCCTTGCGATGTGAGGCGCACAATATTCTTAAAGACGGAGGAAGAAAAACAGGTCATTATCTTGCCATTTGCAGTACAAATAGCTTGCCTTTCCTCACGTACACTGCAGTATACTATAGCAGAGAGGGAGCTGCTCTATCAGAAAAGGGAAACACTATCCATGTCAGCCTAGTGGAACACTACCGATTCTCTGTCAGCCTAGTAGAACACTATCCATGCTCTAGAAGACTGGTAGAACACTATCCATGCTCTAGAAGACTGGTAGAACACTATCATGCTCGAGAAGACTGGTAGAACACTAGCCATGCTCTAGAAGACTGGTAGAACACTATCCAGGCTCTAGAAGACTGGTAGAACACTATCCATGCTCTAGAAGACTGGTAGAACACTGCAGATTGTCTTTCAGCAAAGAGAAGACACTTCCCATGCTCTTCTAGAAAGGGGAAGTACACAGCAAATTGGCCAGTGTTACTTAGTGTTGATTTTTCATTGTAACAGTTTTAGTGTTGATTAACTCTATAAGTTCAATTAACACCCATTGGTGTAAAATAACCCCAGTGCTAATAACCAGAGTTTAGCGTGAGTTTGTGATTGTGTCAGTATTACTCTCTGGAGAGTAAAACATTCCCATTAAAACCACAGCCATCATTATCATATTTCCCAGCATGCTCTACTGCAGGTAGATATTTTAGAATAGTTTTTATCATCTCTGTTTTTGCATGTACATTGGTTGATTAATCGTATGCTACTCAAAGATAAACTAATCCAATCAGTTGATATATTTATTTCACCCATTACTAAAATGGTTGTTCCAGAATAAATGGTTTAGGTAGTCCCTAGTGATATGGAAACAAAACTTCCTTAAGCATTAAGGCTTTCCAGCCATAAATAGCTATGTGTGATTATCAGATCTCAGCAGTAAATTGTTAGCTTAAATAGCTTAGTTGGACTACCAAGTTTAGGTCTTAGATCGTGCTTCCTTTTTTAAAACTATTTTTCAAGAATGGATTCTATGTTATTATTTAGGATGCTTAAGACAGAAGCTTATACTATCATAAATAAAACAAATAATTTGAACAACAGTGCAGAAAGTGTGGTTTCACATAAAACATTTTTCAAAATAAAGTACTTTCAGTGGGATTCAACCTCACACCTTTATGTTCCTGAATGTTCCTTAGCTCCCTACTCTACCTGCTAAGCCACCCAGTCAGGTGAAATTGCTTGCACTAAATCCTAACTATATTTATAAGTATGGTGTCCAGTAGAGGTTGGTGTTTGAAAGCAGCTTAATCAAAGAAAGCAGCGAAACCATGACGAAATCAGTGGGATCTCTCAATTTGTACGGTTTGAAAAAGCTCTTGATCAAACGACGCTTCGGACGTCATTGATGGCGTACTTCTGATAAAGTGATACACGCATCAGTACTTTGAAGTTAGCTGCTTAGTGACTTTGACGCATGGCTCAGAGCTCCAGTATCAGATGTAACATCACTAGTGGCCTGTAGACAACAAGTTTCCGGCCACTGTATTAGGGTAGAACTAGGCATGGAAATAAGGCCTAATGAGATATGTAATAAAGAGTAAATGTTTCATTTATGTCATTTTAGCAGACACTCCTATTCAGAGCAACTTACAGAAGTGATTTCATACATTTTCATATGGGTCCCCCCGTGGGAATCACACCCACAATCATGGTTTTGCAAGCACTATGCTCAACCAACTGAGCCGCACAGGACCATGATAACATTTGCCTAGGAACTCACCTGGTGAAGGCCACAAGAGCAAAAGGGAACGAATTCAACAACCAGGTCTTGTCATGCCCTCTTCATGACTGTCTTGGTGTGTTTGGACCATGATAGTTCGTTGGTGATGTGGACACCAAGGAACTTGAAGCTCTCGACCTGCTCGACTACAGCCCCGTCGATGTTAATGGGGGCCTGTTCGGCCCGCCTTTTCCTGTAGTCCACGATCAGCTCCTTGTAAATTTTTGCACAAGAGCATGTGATAGTAAAGAGTTGTAAATAATATTCTAACATCTTTAACCCAACACTGAGCAACCTTGTCAAGAGATATGGATCTCCTGGAATAATAGTTTAAAATACTAAATGAGGTGCTATTGCATAACACCATTGGTGCAAACTATACACACTTCTTAGTGTTTAAACAGACTATAGGTGTTACTGCATAACACTAAAAGTGTTAATTCCCTAATAATGACAAAGTGTAACAGCTTCAGCAGTAAGCACAGTGTTAATTTAACGCTGAAAAGTGTGTACCCATATGCCCAGTGATAAATGTAATACTGTGAGTGTTGATTCAACACTGAAGAATTTGCTGTGTACAAATGCTTTTCAAGGCAAGGTGATACATGACAAAAACAAGCTCATTAACTCTTATCACTACTGTGTGAGCCCTACTGTTTATCAGTTTATTCCGTAGTTTGGCCTCTCCATCTTCAGCTTGTTCAGTTTGGATTCATTGGTCTGGCTGTAAACACTAAGCGGGATGAACTAGAACAAGCTTCACTCAATGACACACACCCAAAAAAACAAAGCAAAACCACAAGAGCCATTATGCTCACCGACAGGTTTTACAGCGCTTTTCAGTGATCAATTTCTCAATGATTTTGTGAAGAGTGAAGGTAAACAGCCAGGTCTGGTTGAAGAGCACAGAGGGGGCTGGGATTCTGAAGAGGCTGGCTCAGTGCCATACATATTGTAGGCTACTCTCACTGTCCGGAGGAGCTGGCTGTACCACCACCACCATCTACTGGACAAACACTGCAAAGTGTTCTTTGGCCAAAGCCTTGCTTGTTAAAGTGAACCAGTGGCGTTGCAAATAAACGGTGAGAGAAATTCTTGTACGCATGCTGAAATGATGCATCCTCACAGCCAGAGTCTGCCCCAGTGGGATAGCACTTTGTATATCCAGTGGTGTGATTTACATGTGACCCACATTGATGCACTAGTTCTCTGCCGTAGAGAGCAAATTTTTTAGGCTGACATCCTCCTGTCGTCCCCCGCCGTCCCGAGCACCCACCTTCTCACCCATTAAAGGGGGATAAATTGAAGAGATTCTGGCAGAGACAATATTTATTCGCTCCTATGATTTATTTGCCTGAACTGTGGTTTTCTTTCTCCACCACCCTCCCCCATCTATCTCTATCTCTCCCTCTCTCTCTCTACCGCCCTCCCAGCTTCCTGTGAGCACAGGGCAGGTTTTTCAGCATGGCTCATGATGGCTTGGTCGATACACACTAATGAAAGCTGCTTTTATGAATGTGTCAGCTGTTTCCCAGGGATAGCGGGTGGCTTAATTCAAAGTAATCGCTATTGGCTGACGGATTGATTTATTGGCGGGGTGATTAGTGCATTGTATCAGCACTGTAATGGAAGGAAGGAGTCCTGTGACAGGGTCGGGTGTTAAAACAACCACCCCTATCCTACACGTTTAATGTCTGCTCTTACAAAAGCATTGGAGTTCACTATAAACCACTAAAGCACTGTCTATCTGAATCTAACTGCTTTATGATCGTGATAAAATCTAACGGTGGGTTGTTACAGAGGGGTAGATTAAGTAAGCATGATGCAAAAGGAGGCTCTGCACTACAGCCCTGGTAAGGAAGGGACAGTTGTGAGCTGAACTTATGACTTGGTGTATTTCTACCAGAGAAGCAAGGAGTTAAGCCCACTATGCCAGGTCCTGAGGCTCCATCAAGTACATATCTATCTAATCCTAGGGACTGTGCCAAATGTGCTCAGTCTGGCTCCTGCCGCGGACAGTGAGGGAACACTGGATCAAAGTCTGTGGTGGTGGCGGCGGATCCAGTTCCAGCCTACCTCTCATCAACGCCATGTCCCCGGCCGTTTCCCGCTGATCAAATCAAATTCAAACTGACAAGTGTCATTTAGACACAGTGGCCGGCACAAGGAAAGAGATAGTTAGGTTGTGTTTTACATATTGCCTATGAGCAAGTCCATGAAACTGAAGATAATAACACAGTCCACAGGAGATTCTGTACATGTTCATGTTAGTCCAAAGTAGATACTGTACATTATCCTATTAGTCCACATGAGATACTGTAAATTATCATGTTAGTCCTCAGGAGATAATGTACATTATCATTTTAGTCCACAGAAGATACTGTACATTATCCTATTAGTCCACATGGGATACTGTAAATTATCATGTTAGTCCACAAGAGATACTGTACATTATCATTTTAGTCCACAAGGGATATTGTACATTATCATTTTAGTCCACAGAATATGCCATACATTTTAGTCCAAATCAAATCAAATTTATTTATATAGCCCTTCGTACATCAGCTGATATCTCAAAGTGCTGTACAGAAACCCGGCCTAAAACCCCAAACAGCAAGCAATGCAGGTGTTGAAGCACGCTCTCTAGGAAAAACTCCCTAGAAAGGCCAAAACCTAGGATGAAACCTAGAGAGGAACCAGGCTATGAGGGGTGGCCAGTCCTCTTCTGGCTGTGCCGGGTGAAGATTATATAACAGAACATGACCAAGATGTTCAAATGTTTATAAATGGCCAGCATGGTCAAATAATAGGTCTGGGACAGGTAGCACGTCCAGTCAACAGGGTAGAATTCCATAGCCGCAGGCAGAACAGTTGAAACTGGAGCAGCAGCACGGCCAGGTGGACTGGGGACAGCAAGGAGTCATCATGCCAGGTAGTCCTGAGGCATGGTTCTAGGGCTCAGGTTCTCTGAGAGAGAGAAAGAAAGAGAGAATTAGAGAGAGCATACTTAAATTCACACAGGACACCGGATAAGACAGGAGAAGTACTCCAGATATAACAAACTGACCCTAGCCCCCGACACATAAACTACTGCAGCATAAATACTGGAGGCTGAGACAGGAGGGGTCAGGAGACACTGTGGCCCCATCCGATGATACCCCCGGACAGGGCCAAACAGGAAGGATATAACCCCACCCACATTGCCAAAGCACAGCCCCCACACCACTACAGGGATATCTTCAACCACCAACTTACCATCCTGAGACAAGGCCGAGTATAGCCCACAAAGATCTCCGCCACGGCACAACCCAAAAGGGGGGCGCCAACCCAGACAGGAAGATCACATCAGTGACTCAACCCACTCAAGTGACGCACCCCTCCTAGGGACAGCATGAAAGAGCACCAGTAAGCCAGTGACTCAGCACCTGTAATAGGGTTAGAGGCAGAGAATCCCAGTGGAAAGAGGGGAACCGGCCAGGCAGAGATAGCAAGGGCGGTTCATTGCTCCAGAGCCTTTCCATTCACCTTCACACTCCTGGGCCAGACTACACTCAATCACATGACCCACTGAAGAGATGAGTCTTCAGTAAAGACTTAAAGGTTGAGACCGAGTTTGCGTCTCTCACATGGGTAGGCAGACCGTTCCATAAAAATGGAGCTCTATAGGAGAAAGCCCTGCCTTCAGCTGTTTGCTTAGAAATTCTAGGGACAATTAGGAGGCCTGTGTCTTGTGACCGTAGTGTACGTGTAGGTATGTACGGCAGGACCAAATCAGAGAGATAGGTAGGAGCAAGCCCATGTAATGCTTGGTAGGTTAGCAGTAAAATCTTGAAATCAGCCCTTGCCTTGACAGGGAGCCAGAGTAGGGAGGCTAGCACTGGAGTAATATGATCAAATGTTTTGGTTCTAGTCAGGATTCTAGCAGCCGTATTTAGCACTAACTGAAGTTTATTTAGTGCTTTATCCAGGTAACCGGAAAGTAGAGCATTGCAGTAGTCTAACCTAGAAGTAACAAAAGCATGGATACATTTTTTGCATCATTTTTGGACAGAAAGTTTCTGGTTTTTGCAATGTTACGTGGATGGAAAAAAGCTGTCCTTGACACAGTCTTGATATATTCGGCAAAAGAGAGATCATACAGGTGATATTGTACATTATCATTTTAGTCCACAGAAGATACTGTACATTATCGTGTATAGCCCACAGGAGATACTGTACATTGCCATGTTAGTCCACAGGAGATACTGTACATAATAATTTTAGTCCACAGGAGATACTGTACATAATCATTTTAGTCCACAGAAGATACTGCAACAAACCGCATTATCATTTTAGTCCAGAGGAGATACTGTACACAATTCCACAAAAAGCTATAGCTGCATGGGTCACGAGGGAGTTGAGGTGACAAGACTATTATTACAATGCATATGAATCTCCTTTGGCTTTGGCAGCGTGGTAAATCTTTTATTTCTGTCCACGGAGACGGGCACGGTTCAGGAGCTGTGCTGATCATATCTCCTCTCTAAAGTTTCTGCCAACTTTACCACCAGCTACCGAGTTGCTGGAGGAAAATGAAACTCGGTTTTGGCTCATCAACTCTCTGAATCCAATACAGCCCACTCAATGCGTTTTACTCTAGCTACAGTAATAACGAGGAATGGTATTATACCAGTGTGATACAGCTGAAGGAATCTATGATTGGGAAGACAGACTGAAAGTGTATAAAGCTTTGTGATGGTAAAATAATAGCTCGACCAATATGCCGAAAGATATGCATTTCATAGTAGTGAGCTGCATTTCATACATATCCATATTAATCAATTATAGACCTATTCCCTACAATGTTTCATAGCAAAGGGCTCTCCCAACTATAATAAAATCGACCCTGTCATTCTAGCTATAAACAAGATTAGCAAACAGCCTAAAAGATCATTAAGAATATATTCTAAAACAGCACTTATTTGTTCCAGTCCATGACTGCATTATCATAGTTGTTTACCCTCTTCAGCTTGTGAATGCCAATAGTATTTCAAATAGTATATTAAATATAGATGTGTAAAATCATTATAAATAATGTTCAGTTATTTGAATACAACAAAGCTCTGAAAGTGGCACAGTTATTGTCTGAGTTTGTTCCATCCCAACTACTGAGAAATGAAATAGCCCAAATAAGACCGAATGAAAGGAGGAAGTAGGAGGGGCACTCCCAGTCCTCGGCTGTCCCACCTGGGCTGTCCCATCTGGGCTGTCCCACCTGGGCTGTCCCACCTGGGCTGTCCCACCTGGGCTGTTCCACCTGGGCTGTCCCACTGGCTTCATAAATTGACTTGCTGAGACAGTAGATGTTTGGCTGATGGGGGTCACTATTTCATTATTAAAAGGTCTAATCACAAGCAGAGACAAAGAGGGATTGTGAGGGAGAGTTGGGCACATCCATGAGTTGATAATGAAGACGTGAATGGTGAAATTGATTGGAAGATTCTGAAACAGGGCAAAAAAAGGACATGAAATGAAACTGATATAGGCTAGACCAGAAAGGTTTCTTTGGCCCCCCAAAGTTGTTAGTAAAAAAATATTATTAATATTATATATATTTTATAATATTTTGTGGGATAAAAAAGACTGTAGAATCACTAGGAATTCAGCAAAAAATGTGTTTAATTTAGGAAATCTGTTCCTAAGTATTCCCACTAATAAAAAAGGTATGAAAATATTGTTATTTTCAAATCAAATATTTTGGGGGGCTTAGTTTTGGTCAATTTTTAGTGTAAAGTGTATTATAATTCTGTCCCCCCCCGACCATTTGCTTCGATGTAAAACAGCCCGCGGCTGAATCTAGTTGCTTCCCCTTGGGCTAGACATTCAACTGGGTTCAAACACTGTGGATCATACAATAGGCTACACCATTGAAGGGAGTTATGGCTGCGGTAGAGTACATTCAATACCTGTACCTCAGATTTCAGAGACACCTCCTATTCTTCTGAGAATAGACAGTAGGCCAAAACACTTCACATGGGTTACATAATGCAGTCCCTTCTACTCAATTCTCTGGGGACTGACACAATATCCCATCCTCAAAGCCTCTGATACAGATGTAGGATCTTAATTTAAGCCAGTTTGCTACAGCAGGAAAATAATCCTGCAGCAGCAGAAAATTTGAGTTATTATGTGGATTATAATTCAAGGACACTTTCGTATGGGTTTATGCTTTTGTTTTTAGGGAAAACCAAGTCAGACATTTCTAAGTGGAAATTTAACTTTGGAAGCCTTTTTAAACTTAAATACACTACAAGTTTGCATTTCCTGCTGTGCAGCAAAATTCTCAGCAACAACAAAGTGATCAAATTAAGATCCTACATCTTTATGACCACAACACAGGGAGGCTGCAGTTCCTTATTTTCCTGGAGAACACCAGCTAATCCAAGACAATCTGTTCTGTTCTCTCACTGGCAATGCCTGCTCCCTGAAGACGGCACAGCAGCACTGCAACACCCTCCCCCACCTCTGTCTCACACTGCAGCTGCACAGACATTTTTAGCCTCTCATTCCAACTGTGAAATGACTTACTTCAGGACTTCACAAGTCCTTTCTCTCACCCTCTCCCTTTCTCTTTCTCCCTCCCTCTCTCCCTCCTTGCTATAGTGAATCAGACATGGCTGGACAGACAGAAGGACCTCACACGGCATCAGGATGTCAGGTTCCCTTGTGAGTTCAGGAGTTTCAGTTCCACAGAGCAGATGTCACAGGAGAATTCTCCTATCCCCTAGGCAGCTAAAGGAGTCTGACTAGGCAACTAGGCAACTAAAGAAGTCTGACTATCTGCCCACTTTTGGCGAGATGTCCCCCAGAGGGCTTATCTTTAACATGTGCCTGGGCTATCAAACAGAGCATAGGGTCAGAATCACTGTGCTCCTCTATGTAATGATTTACACTCACACAAATACATCAGATACTGTAGATCTGTATTGGTGTGAATGGTCAGTCACACACACACACACACACACACACACACACACACACACACACACACACACACACACACACACACACACACACACACACACACACACACACACACACACACACACACACACACACACACACACACGCACACTAACACAAATGCACACTAACACACTCAAGAGTACATTAAAGTAAAGACAACACCTATTATTCCTGATAGCCCACATAGAAATTCAATCATACGGTTCTCTATTCAAATTACTTTAGAGATATTTTGATAAAGACATACAGTGCCTTCAGAAAGTAGTCCAACCTCTGACATTTTCCACATTTTATTGTGTTACAGTTTGAATTGAAAATTGATTAAATTGAGATTTGTTTGTCACTGGCCCTCTACACACAATACCCCATAATGTCAAAGTGAAATTATTATTATGTATTTTATTTTTTACAAAAAGTCAATAAGTATTCAACCCCTTTGTTATGGCAAGCCTAAATAAATACATTTGCTTAACAAGTCACATAATAAGTTGCATGGACACACTCTGTGTGCAATAATAGTGTTTTACATGATTTTTTGAATGACTACCTGCAAGATGACTTGTGACTTGTGTAGTTAAATAAAGGTTATATAAAAAAATATTTAAAAATCTCTCTACCCCACACACTCAATTATCTATTAAGTCCCTCAGTCAAGCAGTGAATTTCAAACACAGATTCAACCACAAAGACCAGGGATGTTTTCCAATGCATCACAAAGAAAGGCACATATTGGTAGATAGGTAAAAAACAGACATTGAATATCCCTTTGAGCATGGTGAAGTTATTAATTACACTTTGGATGGTGTATCAATACACCCAGTCACTACAAAGACACAGGCGTCCTTCTAACTCAGTTGACGGAGAAGAAGGAAACCACTCAAGGATTTCACCATAAGGCCAATGGTGACTTTAAAACAGTTACAGAGTTGATTGGCTGTGATAGGAGACAACGGAGGATCGATCAACAACATTTGAGTTATTCCACAATACTAACCTAATTGACAGAGTGAAAAGAAGAAACCCTGTACAGCATAAAAAATGGCAAAACATGCATCCTGTTTGCAACAAGGCACTGAGGTAATATTGCAAAACATTTGGCAAAGCAATGAACTATTTGTCCTGAATACAAGGGGTTATGTTTGGGGCAAATCCAATATAGCACCTTACTGAATACCACTCTCCATATTTTCAAGCATAGTGGTGGCTGCATCATGTTATGGGTATGCTTGTAATCATTAAAGACTGAGGAATTTTTTAGGATAAAAAAAAATAATGGAATGGAGCTAAGTACCGTGAAAATCCTAAAGGAAAACCGGGTTCAGTCTGAATTCCAGCAGACGCTGGGGGACAAATGTACCTTTCAGCAAGACAATAACCTAAAACACAAGGCCAAATCTACACTGGAGTTGCTTACCAAGAAGACAGTGAATGTTCCTGAGTAGCCGAGTTACAGTTTTGACTTAAATCTACTTGAAAATCTAAGGCAAGATCTGAAAATGGTTGTCTAACAATGATCAACAACCAATTTGACAGAGCTTGAATAAATTTGAAAAGAATAATCGGCAAATGGTGTACAATTCAGGTGTGGTGAGCTCTTAAAGACCCAGAAAGACTCACAGCTGTTAGCACTGCCAAAGGTACTTCTACAAAGTATTGACATAGGGGTGTGAATACTTATGTAAAAAATATAGTTCTGTATTTAATTTTCAATACGTATCTAAAGAATCTAAAATCAAGTTTTCACTTTGTCATCACTTTGTCATTATGGGGTTTGTGTGTTTTATCTGGGCGGCAGGTAGCCTAGTGGTTAGAGTGTTTGACCAGTAACCGAATAGATCGAATCCCTGAGCTGACAATGTAAAAATCTGTTGTTCTACCCCCGAACAAGGTAGTTAACCCACTGTTCCTAGGCTGTCATTGTAAATAGGAACTTGTTCTTAACTGACTTGCCTAGTTAAATTTGAAAAATATGTGTGAGGGACAAAATCCATTTTGTATTCAGGCTGTAACACAACAACATGTGGAATAAGTCAAGGGGTATTAATATTTTCTGAAGGCACTGTACTTAGAATAACATTGATAACAGTTAACATAATAAAATATTAAGTACAATTGCCCCCACAAAGAAATCACACATTACCATTAACACTAAATCATTTCTCTCTAAAACTGCCCACTGTAATTTGTCCTTTTACTTTTTAAAGAAGCCCTACTTAATTGAGCCACAAACATAATTTATAGGCACACTGCTCATCTGCATCCCTGGGTATTGGCAGTGGATACCCACTACTAGTACAATCAAATTAGAGTTGAGTGCACCAGACATCCAAACTGTTGTCATCCTCTTTTAAGTGTGTTGGAGGGGCCTAAATATAACACATGGAAATGTTAGATTAGCACGTGCTGTGCTCTCAACAAGATGTTGGCTCTAGTCCTTCTACTTTACGTGTCTGGAGAAGCTCCAACGGTCATGACACCTCAGGCTGTGTGTAAACAGGCAGCCAAATTCAGATCTTTTTTCACTGGTTGGTCTTTTGGCCAATCAGATCAGCTTTGAAAAATATCTGATGTGATTGGTCAAAAGACCAATTAGTGGAAAGAATATCAGAATTGGGCTGCGTATGTGTAAACGCAGGCTGAGGTGTCATGACCGTGTCATGATCTTTTAAAAAATTTAACTAGGCAAGTCAGTTAAGAACAAGGACTAGAGCCAACATCTTGAGTCCCATTCTAAACTGCTTATATGGATAGTCACATAGAGCATCCAGAGACTACTGAGTAACATACCGTTCTTTTTTTACAGTATAGGCTAAATGACTCCATGCAACTGCCGTCCACACTCTTTCACAAGTAAATAGCTTCAGTACCAAATCACATTGTCCACCCACACCTACTGTTATTAGCTGAGACAGATTGGGGCATGTGGTCTTGAGTTCTTATAAAAAATACCTAAATATTTATTGTTAAAGACCTGCCCGGTACTTTGGTGACTAGCAAGTAAGTCTTTTTTAAACCTCCTGCTTTAAACTGGATGTGTCAATGTGTAGGTCACACATGCATCATCTATGAGCGAAATTACTGTTTTACCTCAATTAGACATGAAATCCCTAGATTGAAAGTGACTGTTGTCTGGAAGAGGTGCTGCGCCATTTTACCCCCCCTGTCTTTTGAGTGACAGCTAGCAAGTATCACATGCAGCAGAACGAGAGAGAACAGTGACTCTATGCACATACAGTGGCGAGAAAAATATGTGAATCCTTTGGAATTACCTGGATTACTGCATTAATTGGTCATAAAATTTGATCTAATCTTCATCTAAGTCACAACAATAGACAAAACAGTCTACTTAAACTAATAACACACAAACAATTATACGTTTTTAAATCTTTATTGAACACAGAGTGTAAACATTCACAGTATAGGGTGGGAAAAGTACGTGTATCATTGGATTTAATAACTGGTTGACCCTCCATTGGCAGCAATAACCTCAACCAAATGTCTTCTGTAGTTGCGGATCATACTTTGGACCATTCATCTTTACAAAACTGTTTCAGTTCAGCAATATTCTTAGGATGTCTGGTGTGAACCGCTCTAGAGGTCATGCCACAGCATTTTAAATCAAGTTGAGCTCAGGACTCTGACTGAGCCTCTCCAGAAGGCGTATTTTCTTCTGTTGAAGCCATTCTGTTGTTGACTTACTTCTGTGTTTTGAGGCGTTGTCTTGTTGCATCACCCAACTTCTGTTGAGCTTCAATTGGCGGACAGATAGCCTTACATTCTACTGCAAAAGTCTTGATAAACTTGGGAATTCATTTTTCCATCGATGATAGCAAGCTGTCCAGGCCCTGGGGCAGCAAAGCAGTCCCAAACCATGATGCTCTCTCCACCATACTTTACAGTTGGGATGATGTTTTGATGTTGGTGTGCTGTGCCTTTTTATCTCCACACATAGTGTTGTGTGTTCCTTCCAAACAACTCAACTTTAGTTTAATCTGTCCACAAACATTTTGTCAGAAGCGCTGTGGAACATCCAGGTCCTCTTTTGCGAACTTCAGAAGGGCAGCAATGTTTTTTTTACAGCAGTGGCTTCTTCCATGGTGTCCTCCCATGAACACCATTCTTGTTTAGTGTTTTACGTTTTGTAGACTCGTCAACAGAGATGTTAGCAAGTTCTAGAGATTTCTGTCTTTAGCTGACACTCCAGGATTCTTCTTAACCTCACTGAGCATTCTGCACTGTGTTCTTGCAGTCATCTTTGCAGGACGGCCACTCCTAGGGAGAGTAGCAACAGTGCTGAACTTTCTCCATTTATAGACAATTTGTCTTACCGTGGACTGATCAACGTCAAGGCTTTTAGAGCTACTTTTGTAACCCTTTCCAGCTTTATGCAAGTCAACAATTCTTTATCTTAGGTCTTCTGAGACCTCTTTTGTTCGAGGCACTGTTCACATCAGGCAATGCCTCTTGTGAATAGTAAACTCAAATTTTGTGAGTGTTTTTTATAGTGCAGGGCAGCTCTAACCAACATCTCCAATCGTGTCTCATTGATTGGACTCCAGGTCAGCTGACTCCTGACTCCAATTAGCTTTTGGAGAAGTCATTAGCCTAGGGGTTCACGTACTTTTTCCAACCTACACTGTGAATGTTTAAATGATGTATTCAATATAGACAAGAAAAATACAATAATCTGTGTGTTTTTGGTTTAAGCACACTGTGTTTGTCTATAGTTGTGACTAAGATGAAGATCAGATCAAATGTTATGACTAATTTATGCAGAAATCCAGGTAATTCCAAAGGGTTCATATACTTTTTCTTGCCACTGTACTGTATCTGCACATACAGTATGTGATGTAGTACAGAATTGTCGGAGACCACTTTTGGCTCGTGGGTGCTACTTTCAGAACTACTGGCTAAAATTTATTAAAAAGTACCAGAGAATCCAAGCGTGGAAGTGGCAGTGTGCTGCTCATAAGGCTCTGTATGTTCCATACAAAGTTCTGCAGAAATTCCCCAGATATTATTGGAGAAGTTGAGAGAGAGACTAAAAGCCATTTCTGTTTGTGTCCTGAGGCGGTGACAGGGTGTAAATACAACAGGGGACAACAGTGACATTTAAAAATAATGAATGCAACTCTGTGACGAGCTTAACGAAGGTTCTGGTGAGGTGCACTGGTGTTAAAGTGCCAGCAGGTATTTTCTCTCCCATGCTCCTTCACGTATGAGCCAAATCATGTCTGACACGCAGTTCACTGGTCTTTTGCCACCTTGCACATTTTCACAGAGAGTAAAATGCTAAACCTCACAGTTGCCTGCTGGTGTTTTGAGTCATATGCTAATGTTGGTTGTATGTGACTCAAAGTTTGGGGGCAAGAGAGCAAAAATAACCACCAAGTCACTTCATGAAATCATCATTAAGGGCTTGTAAGTAAGCACTTTACGGTAAGGTCTACACCTGTTGTATTCGGCACATGTGACAAATACATTTTGATCTGATTTGATTATTAAGAGCAAGGCAATGGTGAAATGTCATTAGTGCAGTGTCCAGTTGATTTAACTGCTTGATGAGACTCCAAATCAAATAACATTTTATTTGCCACATGCGCCAAATAAAACAGGTGTAGACTTTACCGTGAAATGCTGAATACAACAGGTGTAGACTTTACCGTGAAATGCCAAATACAACAGGTGTAGACTTTACCGTGAAATGCCAAATACAACAGGTGTAGACTTTACCGTGAAATGCCAAATACAACTGGTGTAGACTTTACCGTGAAATGCTGAATACAACAGGTGTAGACTTTACCGTGAAATGCCGAATACAACAGGTGTAGACTTTACCGTGAAATGCCAAATACAACAGGTGTAGACTTTACCGTGAAATGCCAAATACAACAGGTGTAGACTTTACCGTGAAATGCCAAATACAACAGGTGTAGACTTTACCGTGAAATGCTGAATACAACAGGTGTAGACTTTACCGTGAAATGCCAAATACAACAGGTGTCGACTTTACCGTGAAATGCTGAATACAACAGGTGTAGACTTTACCGTGAAATGCCAAATACAACAGGTGTAGACTTTACCGTGAAATGCCAAATACAACAGGTGTAGACTTTACCGTGAAATGCCAAATACAACAGGTGTAGACTTTACCGTGAAATGCTGAATACAACAGGTGTAGACTTTACCGTGAAATGCCGAATACAACAGGTGTAGACTTTACCGTGAAATGCCAAATACAACAGGTGTAGACTTTACCGTGAAATGCCAAATACAACAGGTGTAGACTTTACCGTGAAATGCCAAATACAACAGGTGTAGACTTTACCGTGAAATGCCAAATACAACAGGTGTAGACTTTACCGTGAAATGCCAAATACAACAGGTGTAGACTTTACCGTGAAATGCCAAATACAACAGGTGTAGACTTTACCGTAAAATGCCAAATACAACAGGTGTAGACTTTACCGTGAAATGCCAAATACAACAGGTGTAGACTTTACCGTGAAATGCCAAATACAACAGGTGTAGACTTTACCGTGAAATGCCAAATGCAACAGGTGTAGACTTTACCGTGAAATGCTTACTTACATAAGACATTCAAGAGCACCGTGTAGTGTAGCTGACTTTCAAACCGTTCAACATACAACTTGAACAAGCTTCCAGTGGTGACTAAAAGCTGGCAGAGACAGTCATTCTAAAATGTGTTGGGACCAGGTCCTGCCCTGGCAGTATGTAACCTTCTCAGTTCTGCAGCATGTAATCCAAAATATTCACAATAACAACAGGGGTAAAGAATGACCCACACATAGCAAAAACTAAGAAAAAGCACTTAGACACACAAATATAGCTATGCTACAGCCAGTTCACATCAGTTGTAAGTAGACCGTTCAAAAAGCTTTTTAAAACTTAAAATACTTTGTAACCATTGTTGTAACAGTGTAACTAGGGCTATGTTGGACCCTCGGAGGATTTCTGCACATGTTCTCCCTCTGTTAAGAGCTCTGGCTATAAATAACGACAGAGGAGAGTGAGAATTGCGGCAGACGATGTCCTCAAGCACATCCATCTAAGAAGGAGACATCTGAGGATGCTCCAGCTGTGGCCAATGTTTGGCAGATTAATGCCCGGGACCCCTTTTATAGATGCCTGGCCACGCCTCAGCACTGTCTCGCAGGCAAGCAAACCACACAAAAAATCCCCACCATAAGCCCTATAGGTGCTCCCCTTCTGACAAGCCATCCTCTCTCACAAGCTTTCTCCTTTCTTTTATGCCCTCTGTACAGACATCTAATTCAATAGTAATGACTGTTTTTATAGATTGGTGTTTGTGTTTTCCTTCCTCACTGATGTGCCATGAGTCTTTAGTTTTGATCCCCATCCATCGCTCTCTCTCTCTGTCTGCCCCTACGTCTCCCTCCCTCAGTCCATCTCTCTCTCTTTCTGTCTGCCCCAACGTATGTCTCTGTCCATCCATCACTCTCTATCTGTCTGCCCTAACATATGTCTCTGTCCATCCATCTCTCTCTATCTGTCTGCCCTAAAGTATGTCTCTGTCCATCCATCACTCTCTCTCTCTCTGTCTGCCAATACATATGTCTCTGTCCATCTCTAACCCTATATGCCCCTACATCTCCCTCCCTCAGTCCATCTCTCTCTGTCTGCCCCTATGTCTCCCTCACTCCATCCATCCATCCATCCATCCATCCATCCATCTCTCTCTCTCTCTCTCTCTCTCTCTCTCTCTCTCTGTCTCTCTCTCTCTGTCTGCCCCTATGTACAGTCTATCTCTGTACATCTATCTCTCTGACTGTGTGCCCCTACGTATGTCTCCTATCTCTCGGTCTCTCTGTCTGGTCCTATGTACGTCTCAGTCCGTCCATCTCTCTCTCTCTGCCCTTATGTCTCCCTCCCTCTGTCTCTCTCTCTCTCCCAGACATTTTTTCTCCAGCCTTCAAGGCAAATTCATGTTGAATCAACTCTCCCCTATCCATTAGCAGGCCATGCTAGCCCCTATTAGAGTAAGTTATGTAACCAGTGTTGTGCCCCATCCTCTTCACTCACTTGTCTATGTTCTTACTGCCACTCCTAATCTCCTTATCTTTCTTTCCCTTTTTTCTTTCCATTCCTATCCCCTTCTTCCCTCTAGCAATCCATCTCTCAAGTGAGTTCCTCTGTCTACATGGCATGCCCACTCAACATATCTGGTTGGTAGAACACCAGAGTTAATGTGTCAGTCCATTTGCTACTTCCATTGTGCTAAGGTTCATTACAATTCATCAGAAATGATGCAGGTCATTAACTCCCTGATTAGGAACATATCTTCCATGCATATTGTGAATCTCATACTTAATGCGGGTGTTAGTCACCTCTGATTTCATCAGGGGACTGGGTTTTTAATGTCTGACAGACAGTGTGGTTCCTCCAAGACATTATAATCCTCCTCCATTACCTCACAGCATGTTAACCCACTGATCATTACAACCCACCAGATCCCTTTCATCTAATACCTCCAGATAAGGATCTATTTATTCTGAAGAATTAGGAACACCTGCCCTTTCCATGACATAGACCAACCAGGTGAATCCAGGTTAAAGAAGGGTTTTTAAGCCTTGAGACAATTGATACATGGATTGTATATGTATGCCACTCAGAGGGTGAATGGGCAAGACAAAATATTTAAGTGCCTTTGAACTGGGTATGGTAGTAGGTGCCGGGCACACCGGTTTGAGCAACGATAATGTTTTTTTCCACACTTAACAGTTTCCTGTGTGTATCAAGAATGGTTCACCACCCAAAGGCCATCCAACCAACTTGACACAACTGTGGGAAGCATTGGAGTCAACATGGGCCAGCATCCCTGTGGAATGCTTTCGACACCTTGTAGAGTCCATGCCCTGATGAATTGAGGCTGCTCTGAGGGCAAAAGGGGATGCAACTCAATATTAGCAAAGTGTATAAAACCACTTGCATCTGCAGATGCAGGATCTTAATTTGCGCTCGTTTGCTACAGCAGGAAAATAATATTGCAGCAACAGGAAATGTGAATAATTATGCTATAATTAATGGACAATTTTGTCTGAAATTTAAAAATGGAAATTCTGAACTTCAGAAGCCCTTTTGACCTCAAAAGTTTTACATTTCCTGAATTTGCAGGACAGTTTTCCTGCAACAGGGTGATCAAATTAACATGCTACATTTGTAGGTACAGCAGGCATATCCCACGTGAAAAAAATACTACAGTTCACTATAGAATACTACAGTACTTACTATATAATTCTGTAGTAAACTGTAGAATGTTATTCTTCACACAGTAGTATCCCTCGATCATGAGTAGTACTTACTATTAAATGTTGTTGTAACGATTCTCATCCTCGTCTGATGAGGAATATGAAGGATCGGACCAAAATGCAGCGTGGTACGTGTCCATGTAAACTTTATGCATCTGAACACAAAATAACAAAGGTGAAACAACGAAAAAAACGAAACAGTCCTATCAGGTGACAAAACAGGAAACCACTACCCACAAACACAGGTGGGAACAGGCTACCTAAGTATGGTTCTCAATCAGAGACAACAATAGACAGCTGCCGCTGATTGGGAACCATACCAGGCCAAATGCATAGAAAAGAAAACATAGAAAAACATCATAGAATGCCCACCCCAAATCACGCCCGACCAAACCAAAATAGAGACATAAAAAAGGAGCAAAGGTGACGGTACCCCCCCCCCACAAAAAAGGTGCGGACTCCGGCCGCAAAACCTGGTCTGAGTGGGCATTTATCCGCGGAGGCGGCTCTGGTGCGGGACGTAGACCCCACTCCACCTTAGTCTTGGCCCACTTAGGTGGCGCCCCTGGAGCGGTGACCCTCGCCGCCGACCCTAGACTGAGGACCCTTGCAGCGGGCTCCGAATAGGCGGGAGACTCTGGCGGCGCTGGACAGGCGGGCGGCTCTGGTGGCTCCGGACAGGAGGGCAGCTCTGGCGGCTCCGGACTGACGGGCGGCTCTGGCGGCTCCGGACTGACAGGCGGCTCTGGCGGCTCCAGACAGGAGTAAGAGTCTGGAGGGTCCGGACTGGAGGGAGACTCTGGAAGGAGAGGACGCAGAGACAGCCTGGTGCGTGGGGCTACCACTGGACCCACCAGGCTGGGGAGACCTACAGGAGGCCTGGTGCATAGAGGAGGCATCGGATAAACCGGACTGTGGGGGAGCACTGGAGCTCTGATGCGCAGCCTTGGCACCACTCCTCCAGGCTGAATGCCCACTTTAGCCCGGCCCCTCCAGAGTGCAGGCACAAGTCGAACGGGCTGTGGGGGAGCACTGGAGATCTGGTGCTTACCACTCGTATCTCTCCATTAGGCTCAATGCCCACTTTCGCCCGGCACGGGCGGAGCACAGGCATAGAACAGCACCCTCCCAGCACCCCGGAGACACGGTACGCAGAGCCGGCGCAGGATACCCTGGGCCGAAACGCCGCAATGGAGACCAAACACGCGGGGCTGGCACAATCTGCCCTGGCTGGATGCCTACTCTCGCATGGCCCTTGCGGGGGGCTGGCCTATAGAACTCCAGTCTATGAGCGCTTCGGTCTATCGCCTGACTCCGCCACTCTCCCCGTTTCAAAAAAAAATTGGGGGCTGCCTCTAGTGCCTGCTGCGCTGCCTTACCTCATATCGCCGCCTCTCCGCTTTCGTCGCCTCCAGTTCAGCTTTCGGGCGGCGATATTCCCCAGCCTGACTCCAGGGTCCCTTACCGTCCAATATCTCCTCCCAAGTCTAGGAATCCTGAACCCTCTGCTACTCTTTGTTACCACACTGCTTGGTCCGTTTGTGGTGGGTAGTTCTGTTACGATTCTCGTCTGATGAGGAATATGAAGGATCGGACCAAAATGCAGCATGGTACGTGTCCATGTTAACTTTATTCATCTGAACACAAAATAACAAAGGTGAAACAATGAAAAAACAAAACAGTCCTGTGAGGTGAAAAAACACAAAACAGGAAACAACTACCCACAAACACAGGTGGTAACAGGCTACCTAAGAATGGTTCTCCATCAGAGACAACGATAGACAGCTGCCTCTGATTGGGAACCATACAAGGCCAAACGCATAGAAAAGAAAACATAGAAAAACAACGTAGAATGCCCACCTCAACTCACGCCCCGACCAAACCAAAATAGAGACATAAAAAGGGAACTATGGTCAGGGCGTGACAGTTGTAGGATATTGTGGATTACTACAGTAAATACTACAGTAATGTCCTCAAAAACACTACAGTCTACAAAAACACTACACTGCTTTTACTATAGTAAATACTTTCATTTGCACATTCCCCTCCCCCATATCGCAATAAGTGAGAAACCTACACTACCATTCAAAAGTCACTTTGTCCTTGTTGTTGTCCTTGTTTTTAAAAGAAAAGCACATTTTGTTTTTTGTCCATTAAAATAACATCAAATTGATCAGAAATACAGTGTAGACATTGTTAATGTTGTTAATTACTATTGTAGCTGGAAAAGGCTGATTTTTAATGGAATAGCTACATAGGCATATCGAGGCCCATTTTCAGCAACCATTACTCCTGTGTTGTGTTAGATAATCAAAGTTAATCATTTTAAAAGGTTAATTGATCGTTAACTTCTTAAGGTATAGGGAGCAGCATTTTCACTTTCACGTACTCATGCCAGGAATATAAGATATGCATATTTTTAGTAGATTTGGATAGGAAATACTCTGAATCATGTCTGTGAGTATAACAGAACTTATGTAGCAGGCAAAACCCAGAGGACTAACTGTTCAGAATTATTTTTTTGTTGGTGTCTGTCTGTTCACTGAGATCTCATTGGCAAATTATATTTCTTAGGAACCTGTTTTCAGTTCCTACCGCTTCCACTGGTTGTCACCAGTCTTTGGAATTTGGTTGAGGTTATTCATTTGTGCAATGAAGAAGTAGGACATCTAGGAACTGGGTAACACTGTTGAGAGTTGCGCAAGACGTGAAAAGTAGCATGGTTTGTTATCTTCCTGTATTGAACACAGATAGACCCGTCTACAATTTGATCGATTATTAACATTTAAAAATATCTACATTTGTATTACAAAAGTAGTTTGAAATATTTTGTCAAAGTTTATAGGCCACTTTTGAAATATTTTGTAGTGACGTTGCGTTTTTTGGAAGCTGTTTTTTTCTGGATCAAACGCGTCAAATAAATGGACATTTGGATATATATGGATGGAATTAATCGAACAAAAGGACCAATTGTGTTGTTTATGGGACATATTGGAGTGCCAACAAAAGAAGCTCGTCAATGCATGTTTTATATTTTATTTATGCGCTTTTTGTAGCGCCTGCAGTGCTGAAATATGCTACCCTCTTTGTTAACTATTGGGCTATCATCAGATAATAGCTTCTATGCTTTCACCGAAAAGCTTTTTGACAATCTGACACGTTGGCTGGATTCACAACAAGTGTAGCTTTAATTGAGTATCTTACATGTGTGATTTAATTCAAGTTTGATTTTTATGTCTTTTTTTTTTTTTTCGCGCTGTATTTTCCCTGTTTTTTCCCTACACAGAACAGCGCAAACTGGCCCTAACCAGAATAGAAAGAAGAATGGGACTCCCCGATGCACAATTGAGCAAGAGGACAAGTATATTAGTGTCTACGCCTCACAACAGATGCCTCACAAGTCCTCAACTGGCAGCTTCATTAAATAGTACCCGCAAAACACCAGTCTCAACGTCAACAGTGAAGTGGCGACTCCTGGAGGCTGGCCTTCTAGGCAGAGTTCCTCTGTACAGTGTCTGTGTTTTTTTGCCCATCTTCATCTTTTCTTTATATTGGCCAATCTGAGATATGTCTTTTTCTTTGCAACTCTGCTAGAAGTCGCCTCTTCACTGTTGACGTTGAGACTGGTGTTTTGAAAACTACATTAATGTCACGACTTCCACCAAAGTCAGTTCCTCTCCTTGTTCGGGCGGCGTTCGGAGGTCGGCGTCACCGGTCTTCTAGCCACCGTCGATCCACTTTTCATTTTCCATTTGTTTTGTCTTGTTTTCCTACGGTAAAGTCTGCAAAAACACTAAAGTGAACGCTGGACTTTTAGAAAAAAAGGTGCTATTTAGAACCTAAAACTGTTCTTCGGCTATTTCCATAGGAGAACTCTTTGAATAACCCTTTTTGGTTCCATGTAGAACCATTTTGGTTCCAGGTATAAACCTTTTGGGTTCCAAGTAGAACTCTTTTCATAGAGAGAGGGGTTCTACGTGTAACCCAAAAGGGTTCTACCTAGAACCAAAACGGGTTCTACCTGGAACCAAAAAGGGTTCTGCTATGGACAGCTGAAGTTCCCTTTTGGAATCCTTTTTTCTAAGAGTGTATAGTATTTATACCATATTATACTATAGTATTAATTTATGTGAGATGAGGAAATTAGCATAAGTGTCACGTCCTGACCTTCGTTCCTTTTTTATGTCTCTATTTTAGTTTGGTCAGGGCGTGATATAGGGTGGGCATTCTATGTTTTGTTCTGGGTGTTAAATTTCTAGGTGTTTGGCCTGGTATGGTTCCCAATCAGAGGCAGCTGTCAATTATTGTCTCTGATTGAGAACCATACTTAGGCAGCCTGTTTTCCCCCTATGGGTTGTGGTTGTGGGTAGTTGTTTTCCGTTTCAGTGTTTGCACTGTTTCGGTTTTCATTTATTCTCTTGTTCTTTTGTATTTTGTGTTCAGTTTATTAAAGGAAATATGAACATGTACCACGCTGCACCTTCCTCCACCAATGACAATCGTTACAATAAGAATACGGAATCCTATGAGGTCAGCTCCACAGGGGATTATTAATCCTGATAGGTGTTTATTGTGTCCAAATGTATTATGGGTATGTAGTGCAGAGCTTACTTATTTATTGTGCAATCATACATGTTTAATACCAATGTAAGATGTAAACATGAATTGACCTAATTTCTAAATAAATAAAATGCAATCTTGGATGTGATGGGTTTTTTCTTCATATAATTGTACATTAACACAGTAAGAAATAGCATGGTGCTTGTTATGACCAAACCCTAAGTAAAAGATAGAAATACAAATATGTATCTTTGAAAGACGATACACTCCAGTGTCTATTTAATGCTCTTCTTCTTATCACACTGTATCACTCAAGCTCCTTCATCTTCTCTCATAAAACAGAGTTGGAATCTAATAAGGAAGAGACCTTAACAAGATTCTCTATCTCTTTCCTGGAATTTTAATGAGGCATTGTGGTTTATTCAAATGAGTTAATGTATAGTAGTATAAAGATAGGAATTAAACCAATAACTCAAACACATCCTTGGAGGTAAAACAGTGCTGGGGATTTATAGGGATTTGTTTCATCATTCCAGGCTATGCACTTGACCACCCTGCTGCACAAGACTCAATGCTAACATGTGAAACATGTTGGTAATGAATACAATTAAGTATACACTTTTTATCTCACATTATCAGCCAACTGAAACACACTAGATGCATATACACTGTATTGTACAGTGATTTGAGATGTTACAAATTAATTAATTGTATAAAAAAACATGAGCTGGCGCACACCCTGAATTTTTTTATTTATGTAGAGGTGCTGACTAATGGCGAATAAACTTCAAGCTATATTGTCACACCCTGACCTTATTATTCTTTTTTTTCGGTTAGGTCAGAGTGTGACATCGGTGATGTATGTGTTTTTGTTTGTCTAGGGGTTATGTATGTTAATGGACGTGTTACCCTATCTAGGTGTTTTTTCTAGGTGTACGTCTATGGTTGCCTAGATTGGTTCTCAATTAGAGGCAGCTGTCTATCGTTGTCTCTGATTGGGAACCATATTTAGGCAGCCATATTATGTGGGTATTTTGTGGGTGATTGTTCCTGTTCCAGTGTTCCAGTGTTTAGTGTTCACGTTATGGGACTGTTTCGTCTTCGTTCCTTTTGTCGGTTTGTTGTTTTTGTTCGGTGTTTAAGTATTCCCATTAAATATGGATTATCATCACGCTGCATCTTGGTCATCCTCTTTCACCCGAAGACATTTGTTACAGAATCACCCACCACCAAAGGACCAAGCAGCGTGGTAACGGGCAGCAGCAGGAGGAGCAGCGCAATCAGGACTATTGGACTTGGGAGGAGATACTGGATGGAGAAGGACCCTGGACGCAGCCGGGGGAATATCGCCGACCCAAGGCAGAGCTGGAGGCAGCCAAAGCGGAGAGGCGGCGGTATGAAGAGGCAGCACGGCAGCACGGCTGGAAGCCCGAGAGGCATTTTGCTAATGTCTGGGACAGCTCTTGCTTGGGCTACTGCATTATGGGATCAACAATCTGCGTGTGTTTCAGCCTGGAAGAGTTTGTGGCTGAGGTGAAAAAGGTTTTAGAATCTTCGTTGTCCGGGAGAGAGGCTGCCGGGAAGTTACTCCAGTTTTGCCAAGACTCCCGTAGTGTGGCGGACTATGCGGTTGATTTCCAGTGCCTGGAATCCAGAATCCCTGTTCGACACATTCCTTCATGGATTATCAGAGGAGGTTAACTCTCAACCCGGGAGCTGTTTACGGAACTCGATTCGCTCATCGCCTTGACCATCCGGATCAATGGGCAACTACGGGAACATAGGAGGGAAAAGAGGTCTGATTCCGGCCCCAACTGCTCGTCCAAGAATCCCAGGGTTCTTCTTTGTGTAGAAGAAGGACAAAACTCTGCACCCATGCATCGACTACCGGGGCCTCAATGACATCACGGTTAAGAACCGCTACCCGCTACCACTCTTCGCCTCGGATTTCGAGCCGCTCCAGGGTGTCACTATCTTCTCTAAGTTAGACCTGCGGGATGCCTACCACCTGGTATGACTACGGGAAGGTGACGAGTGGAAGACAGATTTCAACACTGCTAGCAGACACACTGAATACCTGGTGATGCCATTTGGTTTGACCAATGCTCCTGCTTCTCCGAGATATGTTGACCCGGTCATGTTCGTCTACCTCAACGACATGCTCGTATTTTCCCGATTGACTCAAGAACACGTCAAGAACGCGTCTCATGGAGAACCAGCTGTTTGTCAAAGCTGAAAAATGCGAGATCCATCGCTCCTTCCTTGAATACATCATCACTGCTGGGAATGTGCAGGTGGATCCGGGAAAGGAGAGAGCGTTGGTGGATTGGCCCCAACCCACGTCTAAGAATGTTAAGCCGGACGCGCTTTCACGCTGCTATTGACGCTTCTACACCCTCTGACCCCAAGATCATTCTTCCTACCTTGTGCCTGGCGGCTACCCTCGTCTGGGGAATAGAGAACCATGTTCGTGAGGCGCAGCGTTCCCAGACAGGGGTGGCCCGGCTAACCGGATGTTTGTCCCCGACCCTGCCGGCTCTCCGGTCCTGGAATGGGCTCAAACCCTGGATACTTTTGGTGGCCCACCATGGTTCCCGGATATCTCCGCATTCGTCACCGCCTACATTGTCTGTGCTCAGAACAATGCTCCTCAGCAAGCTCCGGCTGGACTCCTTCAACCTCTTCCTGTCCCTCACTATCCCTGGTCACATATATCCCTGGGCTTCGTCACTGGTCTCTCACCATCTGATGGCAACACCACTATCCTCACGGTGGTGGACAGGTTTTCCAAGCAGCACATTTCATTCCCCTCCCCAAGCTACCTTCAGCCATGGTGCAGCACGTCTTCCAGATCCATGGACTTCCGGTGGACATGGTTTCCGACTGTGGTCCTCAGTTCATGTCCCGGTTCTGGAAGGCTTTCTGCACATTCATTTGGTCGTCGGCCAGTCTGTCCTACGGGTTTCATCCCCAATCCAACGGCCAGTCAAATCGTGCCAATTAGGACCTGGAGACGACTCTTCGGTGCCTCGTCTCGGCCATCCCCACCACCTGGAGCCAGCAACTCATGTGGGTGGAGTCCTGAGGTCTGATAGCTGTCATTTATTGGGTAAATCACCAACGTTTCGGCATCACTATGCCTTCTTCAGGGTCATTAATCATTCAACATAAACTTTAACTGCAAAGCTAACATTGGCATTAACTTTGTAGGTCTCCCCATTCAGCTAAAATAAATATTTCTAAAGCCAACTTTAGGACTAGTGCTACCCTCCAGCCACACTGCAGGGAGGGTACGGTGTCAGCTATATAAGATACTTTTCCACATCATTCTGAAGAGCCTCTTAGTCCCCATTAGCATAAACATTCTCATGGATATTAGCCAATGAAACGCTCTTATTGCACTGAGATGATAGAAGACCCATTATCATGATCCAGTAGATGCTTGGCACTCCCCAACACCTGGTAAACAAGGATAGACAACACTTTGGATTAATCCACAAACTACTGATCTGGACACATATTCCATGAACGAGACAAGGTTCTGCCACAGTTGACGTCACTAACATTATATCATGCACAAACAAACATGAAGACATACTGTGCAATGAAATGTCTGTACAAACCTTGAATTATGGCAGCAGTAGTAGTAGCTATATGATTGTGGGAAACAATGAACTCCTCTAACATTTCCGCCATTGGCAATGACATATGCCAACTCTCTACGGTAAGTACTTGACATGAAGACAATGGATGCGGGTTCAATGTGAACAGCTATGGCAGAAGGCCTCTGTCAGTCTGGTCTCGATGGATAGCTGTGCCTACCAGTGCCTGCCAGTGTTCACACTGAAAAATTGAGATATTTCCTTTTATCTTGTCTTTCTTTCTTTGCTTCCAGGACTGTAATTATGTAGGATTTGGAGTGCTTGTACGTTTGTAAAGTGCATGTTTCTGAAGTGATTACTAATCTTCTGCATACTGGTGACTAACTGTATGTGCTGAGTGATTGTTGAGAAAAAAAGCTGAAGACAAGTCTCTTCTTTTTCAATGTGTTATTTCCCCTTCACCTTTAAGTGGATTCTGTGATGAGTCAATTTGTGGAAACAAAACAGAAAAACAGATGAGTACAGCCTACTTACAAGTTGCCTTTAAAAAGCTCTGAGAAAACTGCCTCAAAGGCATGGTCAGGCAATTTTCCCCTCCTTAATTCCAGTAATGAACAGAGGGCTTTTATTAAAGAGTAATCCATTTTGGAGACATGATAGACTATAGATATTTATGTACTGTATTTTTGGGGGATGAAAAAGTGCACTGTGACTTTTGACTGTGTGGAAGAAATCAATCTTAAAATAAAACGGAAGAACGATTAAAAGGAATATTCATTATTATCGAATAATGTGTTACCACTTGCCGCAACACATAATCTCAACCATAGGTGTCAGCAGCTTGAATGTCAATTAGCTCAGTCTCGGAAACAGGAATTCATCCTTGTGAATGATTTGACAACTGAGCTGCATTTTCTCACACTTCGGTAATTTAATACAATAAATATGAAGGAGGAGTAGAATCCAGGTAGAATGTCATTGGTATTTGGAAAAGGTTCAACCCTGTTATCGCCAACCATTCATCACAGCACTGACACCGGTCATAGGGGCATAGCAGTTTGTGCAATGGATGATCAGATTTTTATGACAATAACCCTTTTTTTGTCTATGCAGCCTGCCTCTTTTCATAGAATGGGCCAACCATATCATTTGAATTCTAATTATATGTGTGCTACAGTCACTGTCTGCAGTGATTTACAGTTTATTTTTGCATTTGTTATCATAAATGTGGTACACACTATACTGATTGCAATTTACAAGACAACAAAAGTATGCAATGAAACAAAGATTAATGCATTGCATTGCCAGTAAATGCAGTAAATATATTGTCAAATAGTAAACTGTCAAAAGATGATAGTTTGTGTGACAAAGACAACAGCTTGTATGTTGCATTTGAATAATTTCATTTTTTTCTATAATCAAAGAAAACCCCTTTTCTGTCTTAATGAGCTCAATTTATTTTCCAAAACTCTAAATAATTCATGTTTCTCTGATCATCTCCATACATAATGAATGCCACCCATAATGAATTATTTAGCCAGTCATGCTTTTGGACTCAACCGATCCCTTTGGCCATGTGCAGGCAGAGACACAAATGGGTCTTTGATATCTTACAGTAACATGCCGAGGTCTATGCATCATTGCCGGAAAAAGCAAGACAACATTTACTCAACTGAAACAAAATAACGAATTGTCTAGAGGGTGAACCTGCAACATTGTTGTCCCAAGTTCTGCATATAATCACTGTGTCTTGTTTTTCAGAAATGTGTATGTACACCTTTGTCATGTACACCTTTGTACACCTTATTATGCTGTGTCTTCGTCAACTCCCTTTTCATTGGGGTCAACATGTTCATGGGACAAGCCACAAGCACTCAATACATGTTACGAGTACTTTATGCTACGCATTATAATCCACCCACTGTCAGTATTACACCAATAAACCACTAAATAATGTTAGTGTTTGTATTGAGCAATGTGAACAATGTGAACTGCAACTCCTTCAATTCCAGTAAATATGAAAAAAGTCCACCTGATATTGCAAACAACATGAATATACCTTAACAACAATTCACTCATCCCTGAGGAACAGTATTAGCAGCATAATTAACCTGTAATTAAGCAAAGATCTACGTTGCTTGTTCTTACTTGTAATTACAGTGAAACAGTTTAATCATGTTTACTTGATATATTGTAACACAGAAATTATAGTATTTTCAAGTCAAATGTACAAGTGGTCTCTTCTAAAAAGAATGAAGCATTATCATACGTTTAAACATTTTAATGGCAACTTCCAGCATTGACAAATGTAAAGTGATTGGTTGACAATGTTTTAAAATACATGCAGTAACAGTGCCCCCATGAGCTCAGTTAAGGAATTGACTCTAACGTACAGTGTAAAGTGAATATAACTCATGTTCAGTCAATATCTGCCAAAAACAAAATCCCAAACCAACATAATGTCATCTCTGTGAGACATTGTTCCAGTATTAACAAAAATGAATACATTCTGACTCAAATAATATACCTTACTGGTTGTTACAAAATTTCAGAACAAGGCAACGGCCTGGCCCATGACTGGGAAATTGGTCAGCTGCTACATCAACTCTGAACCCTCCCCAAAGTCCAGTCAGTCATTTAATACACCAACAGCGGTTACAACTCAGGCTGAGGAAAGAAACACAACATTGACAACATGGCAAAAACTACAACAAGACGAGTCCTACTTTGCTTTTGCTCACTGACAGGTAAGAAGGCAAGCCATGATGGGAGTAGAAACTGAATTGAGCCTTCATATTCATTATACGTGTTTGAGTTTATGGTAACAACGTACTGAAACACAGTAGGCTTACATGCCGAGTATTAACCTGTTACATCATGGTACTCATTCTCCCATCAGCAGAACAACTATGGCAGAGACTAGCTTGACACGGTTGTGTAATACCGAATGGTCTGCCAGCTGCCTTCTCATACACTGTTTCTCAGGAGGAAGATGTTGGGAGCAACAGCTGCTCCTCATCCAAACAGCTCTCTACTCAGCTTCAGGTATGGAAACCTTCATCATTCATTGAATTGTGTGTAAAATTCTATTAAATATATACAATCAAGGAAACTTGGGCACCATGGTCCACTTTTACCAATGTTGCAATGTTGATCAATTGCTCCAGGTAAATCTAGCTTGACGATGACATGTTTTGATACTTGGATTTCAAACAGATGAATGATATCTCTTTCCATCTGACATCTCTCTCTCCACATGACATATCTTTCCACTATATCTAAAAAGCACAATGTGCTGAAAACGTTACTAGCCAGTGGAGCAATAACTAGACTGCTGTTGTGCTGAACTCGCTGCGAGCACTGACAGACATTCTACAGAAAAAAACAGTTAAGAGTCCCGAGCAAAACACAGATCTGTGTGCAATAATAATTATGCTGCTGATAAAGACTTTATTGGCTAGGAATAAGCTAAGGCAGAGCGAATGGCCACATTTTGCGCAACCCATAATTAGATTGGCTTTACTTTGTGTCTTTCTAAAGGTATTGCGTAAGTAGTTATTGTGTTACTGTATATGTTTTCGTCATATAGTTTGCAAGGAGGTTGAGCACAAGCAGTGTCCAGCTGCAGTAGCCCAGAGTAAAGGAGGAAGCGTTAATGTAAACCTATGAGCAATGAGGTACTCTTTCCTGTAACATCACATCCCTATGAGCTAAAATCTCTGGCACAAATATTCAGTATGCTACAACAGGCTATGCCTTTACATAAAACACAAACAGTTTCAACAAAAAAATAGTTTCTACAGAAAAAGCTTTAAGGAATAAGAAATTAAAATATAAATGTTTGGTTCTTAAATCATTATTTGCCATATTTCATTATAATTCATTACACAGGGCTATGATTTTGTGTTCTTCAGGAGAAGTCATCTGTATGAGAAGTGCAGTACAGACACCAGACACAAATGGACAACCCATTACATTGGCGGGAACAAGCTGGCCTTTTGCAACAACAAGTCCCCTCTGTAAATCTTTTGTAAGGGTTCTCTTTAACTCCACAGAAAGGCGATGGTGCACAGCTTGTACAGGTGGAATATTTAACACTAAAACATCCTCTAATTCTGTTGTAAGGTCTTAAAAGGCACAGGGCAGTCAAAAACGTGATTTGCCTGTGTTTTATATACATTTCCACACTATGGGGTTGGAATATTATTATTAAAAATATATATGATATTTTATTGTAAGAGCTTTTTGAAAATACTTTTGGCGTGTCTGGTGACATCACCATGCAGTAAATGAGTTAATAGCCCAATACGAAGATTCCAAACCACTCTGCCAATAACAGCTCATTTTCACTTTTCCCCTCCCAACTCAGACCACTCACAGACAATCCTAGCAAAATTCTTGCTTGAGAAATTGCCCTTTGCTAAGAAGCTATTTTTGTTTGAAAACAATCAAAGTAAGGTACTTAACTGTCACCCAGAAATTATTTGATATCGAGATAAAAATGGCTGCATTGGACCTTTAAGTCATATTGAAATAAGGATGATGTTTCAAAGTCAATGCTTTTGAAAACTCCTAAGAATGTGTGTCCCTTTGTCTATGCAGAATCCTTAAGAATCCTTACTTTCCAACGGACCAGGAATGCCTGACGACCAAGAGTTGCAATGATTTTGAGGCTAAGCTCATTAAGCAGTTCATCAATGAGCTAAAGAGCAAAAAGGCATTGACGGAGAGCCAGAATACACCTGTCTCGTCTGTGGATAACCATAACAGAGAAGAGTGAGACCAGAGGGGAAAGCTTCAGTTAGTCGTTCAATTTGCCAGAGATAAGATTAATTTTCCTCTGCTACAATAATCTTTGCACTATCACTAGCTGCTAACACTCAACATTAACGAGGAGAATAACGAAGAAGCTTGATATCATTGTGCTCAGAAGAACTGAAGTATGGAAGAAATGTTAATGAAATGAGTTTAATTGCTTGATGTCAAATGCACTTGTTTTTCTCACCACTTTATTTTTCTGACTTGTTTTTCTAATACATGTTTCTGTAGCAACATTACTTTGTGTGTCAATATTTCTCTAACAACCAGCACCTCCGGTTTAAGTGTCAGAGTGGGTGGATTCGTTGTATACATATTCACTTCTACTTTATTTCTTATCTGATGTGCTTCAAATTCAAATAAAAAATGCAGTTGTTAAATGGTCAGACTACTGCAATCTCAAAGGATATTAAATAAGCATTTTCAAATCCCAGGTGATGTGAGGATTATGTTAGCAGAATACTGCCAGTACAGAGGCTGCAAACCACTTAGTCAAATGGACTGATTTGAAATAATCCGGGTCATGCTCTGAAGTCAACAGAACAAAGACTCAAACGGGATTTGAACTCATTAACTATTACATCATAAGTCAATCAACTGACGGTCAATCAAATTCAGGGATAACATGAAAATGATCTGGAGAAGATACATGCCGGATTCCATAATCGTCAATTATTTTAATGAGTCATTATGCTGGTACTAGAGTACTACATGAACAAGAACATCCTGGATGGCCACCATGTGTGGTGCAAAATGGCCCCTAGAGGGCAGCAAAGAATACAACAAGCAATCTGCAAACATTTACAGTTTTAATAGTCTTCTCTCTCTATGGACATTAATGACATTCAATGAAATGTATAGCCAGGGATCACATTGGAATTGTGTAGGTGGTGTAAAAGTAAGTCATACTATATTTTCTATACATTCAAAATGACATTTCAAGAAATATCACTGACACTGGCGGTTTTGAGGTTGAACACTGCTTCTGTACCTGGAAACAAAGACCATTGACCAGCATCACATCAAAAACATGTTCACATTTACATTTACATTTAAGTCATTTAGCAGACGCTCTTATCCAGAGCGACTTACAACCACACATCATCTGATTCATTTGTATTCTCATGGAAAAACAACCAGAAAAGTCCACAGTGGAGTTCTGGATATGTTTTGATTATTTCTGTTCTCTGATTCTAACTGCTATGTTATTTCTTTCCTATTCTTTTCATAGTACATATATACATATTTTATTGTCAACCTGGTTCAGTCAGATTTTGCTGTACAATGTGATACTGCAACTTCGATAATTTCCACTAGAGGGCAGTTTTCAGGGGTAAAGAATTAGTTTTTGACAATTGCTGACACGTGATTTCTGAAACTATGGCTCCTTTTCTCTAGACTCTACACACAAAACCCCAAAACACACGCACAACATGCAAAACGTCACACATCTGTTGCAAAACCAAATACTTAATTCGAAATGATTTTAACTCTTCTCAAAATTGTGTTTTTCCAATAAAACTCTACACACAAACCAGCAAATGATTAGCTCTTGTACACGCCAATTATACACGGATGTGACAAATATAAAACACTACAATCTTGTGTCTTTTGCATGTTCCGTGTGCAGTGGAGTCCACGGCAGTTTGTCATAGCACTCACACGTATGTGTGCACAAATATATACAGTATGTATGCATATTCAGTATATATTTACACTATAAACAGAAATGCAAGGGGGGAAAAATCAAATGTATTTCTTTCTCAAAACATTGTATTTTCATCAAGATTTCAGGATGAACAGTAACAGACAAAACAAATACAGTAGAAGGTAAACAAAAGGCTTTTCCTTTTCCTCCTCCTCCCTCGTCCCCCTCTTACTCTCACTCCTCTTCCTCTAACTCGTTCTCCAAAATTGGCCTCCATTGTTGTCCAAACCAAGAAAGCCAACCTGAAGCCTATTTATAGTGCTCAAGCTCTGATTTCTAAGTGAAGAAATTAGCTATGTGTTTTCACATGAGATCACTGGGTGTAGGTAATCGGTAAATGAGTGTGGTATTTGGAATGGCAGTGTTTTCCAAACGAAACACAAGACCTGTTAGTTTTGAATGATGTGTCCAATGTAGAGAACTGTGTTTAGTTTTACAATTGCAAACTGAGTGTAAAACAGATAATATGCTTGCAGTTTTGCAGACTTGGTCTGAAGATTAGGTACATGAGGTAATGGTTTCACTGAGTATGCCTCACGGACCACTTATAGTGTGTAAGCGATTGTAAAAAACTGTAATGTAAGTATTAAACAAATGCATGTGATTTGCTCTTGTTCTCTTGATCACTATAACCATATCATCCCGTCTCAACACCCTGGTTCTATGGCTAAAATCTTGTCATGTTTTGGTAACAATATGTTCGGTGGGTAAAGCCAAGACCTTCAATGTGTCACGCCCTGGTCAAAGTATTTTGTATTTATCTTCATGTATTGGGTCAGGCCAGGGTGTGGCATGGAGTTTTTGTATTGTGGTGTGTTTGTCTTGGGGTTTTGGTGGTGGTATTAGGATTGTAGCTTAGTGGGTTATCTAGCAAAGTCTATGGCTGTCTGGAGTGGTTCTCAATCAGAGGCAGGTGTTTATCGTTTCTCTGATTGGGAACCATATTTAGGCAGCCATATTCTTTGAGTTTGATGTGGGTGATTGTCCTTAGTGTCTTTGTTCCTGTCGCTGTATTAGTTGACAAGTATAGGCTGTTTCGGTTTTCGTTACGTTTATTGTTTTGTAGTGTTTGTGTTATTTCGTGTTTACGTTTGTTTGATTGAACGAACATGGATCGCAATCTACACGCTGCGTTTTGGTCCGACTCTCCTTCACCACACCTAGAAAACTGTTACACAATGAGCTGACAGTAAAGTAACACAAAATAGGTACTTAGTAAAATACACTATGTTTTTAAGACTGCTGGTATAATCAATCTCTCTCCTAACCTCTAACATACCTCTGGAATTTGGACACTATGTGAATTTCCTTGAGTATTGTGGAGTCTTCTGAGACAGTTTCTGCAATAAAAAATGTCATGTTACAATAAGAGCTATTGACTTAATTTGAGGCTAATAGATTTGAATAGCTCAGAGTGATTACCGATTGCAGGAACAGGATTTCAGAGCTAAGGGCTTCTCTCAGCAGCTCCAGCTCTCCTTCTTTGTGCATCTCCAGCTCCTTTTTAAGTCTATGACACATTTGAAATGTTAAGTGTCTGAAAAACTAGTCTCTCATTACACACATGTCAAATGTAACATAAAACAATTATCTAACATGAATTTAAGAGTTGGAGCAAATAGTACAACCAAAAGTTTACCCTACCAGCAAATTGGATCTACAGATATTATACAATGGGTGGTTCTAATCTTGAATTCTGATTGGTTAAAACCGCATTCCAGCCGGCGTCTATTCCACAAGTTACCACTGGCTAAGTCTATGACATTAAAATTGTATGGTTTGCACACTTACACTTTTAAAAAGACAGCACTAATTAAATTGACATGCATTCAATTTCAAACAATCAATAGCTGAGTAAAAAGCGTGATTAATGAACACACTCAAAAGAGGAATTATCATAACAGTGAGTGGGCCTCAGCTTCCCCAAAAGCCCCACCCTCAGCACATCCTGTGGACTAATCAGGCCGTCAGTAATGAAGGAGATTTGTGGAACAGAGGGACAGAACATGCTTCCCCTGCATATGATTTAAGAGCAGGAGGAGGCAAACACTTCCTCCCTGGGCCAGATTCTGTATCGATCCATCCTTTTCATTAAGTTCATAACATGAGAATTGTAGGATGTTATTTTTTGACCAGATAATACAGGCAGCAGATCAAAGCCTTAATTCAAGAGATTGGGGTAATGTTGCTTTATTTAAGCATCCTGATCTGAAGAGTACAAGAATGGCAGGATGGGTGCAGGTCCTTTCAGCACATTTCAAGCAGGATCATTAACAGGATGAGACAGGAAGACAATAAATGTGCAATGATTTGTGACCCACACACCAAATACTCAGAGTCTTGCAGTTCTGTCAGAATTGACGATAGGATCCTTGTTATGTCTGTAAAACTCAGTCCTCACGTATTAATTGTATATGTTTCCGAGCACATTTTTGCTCTAACTTCTGACTCTATACACACTCCAGGATAAGCCTTGATCTAGCCATAACGGACCACTCTCCTCACACAAACGCTATCCACGAAATTGAACTAGTCAGTGAGGCTGTCCGCGGGCCCCGGACTGGGAACCCTCGTTGCGGGCCCTGGACTGGGAACCTTCGTTGCGGGCCCCTGACTGGGGACCGTCGCTGGAGGCTCCGGACTGGAGACCGTCGCTGGAGGCTCCGTGCCATGACACATCACTGGGGGCTTCGTGCCCTGGATCATCACTGGATGCTTCGTTCCATGGATCATCACTGGAGGCTTCGTGCCATGGATCATCACTGGAGGCTTCGTGCCATGGATCATCACTGGACTGGAGAGACACTCAGGAGGCCTGGTTCGTGGAGCTGGCACAGGATATACTGGGCCGTGGAGACGCACTGGAGGTCTGAAGAGCAGAGCTGGCACAACCCGTCCTGGCTGGATGCTCACCCTAGCCCGGCAACTGCGGGGCTAGGGTGAGCGTATATTTATTTATTTATAATGTCGCCAACAAAAACAAGAAACAACAACACGACCGTGAAGCTTACGAGGGCTACAGTGCCACTAACAAAGACAATTTCCCACAATAACAAAAGGGAAAAAGGCTGCCTATGTATGATTCCCAATCAGAGACAATGATAGACAGCTGTCCCTGATTGAGAACCATACCCGGCCAAAACATAGAAACCTAAAACATAGAAATAAAGAACATAGAACGCCCACCCAAATCACACCCTGACCAACCCAAATAGAGACATAAAAAGGCTCTCTAAGGTCAGGGCGTGACAGCGCAGTTGATTACCTTAAGCAAGTGCTGTCTGTGAGCGGCTTCTGGGTGACCATCAGACTCTCTGCACTTAAGGACTCGGTCATTGATTTAGCCTCACTCAGCTGGTTCTCCAGGTCTGAAATGAACAACTCTTAATGTAAACATTACCTCCACATACCAGTCTGTTTTTCTCTAAAGAAAATGACACGAGGGGATGGATTCAGTTTAGTCTGCACATTTTACTATACGCTGTCTTTAGGATTGTTTGTTTTATCTGGTGGCGAGCATTCAAACGTCTGCCTGACAACATAGCTGGATCAAATCTACCTTTCATAATATGTTCCAGTCCTTGTAGCTCCAAATGGAGACCTCTCTTTTCTTCTTGCATAGACTTCATCTGAGTATTCGTCCGGCCCATGGAATCCATCTCTAAGACGGGATGGAAAAAACAGTACAAGGGGTCACCATAAAGCCTCAGGTTTGGTCAGAACAGGGCATGGTTAGTGTAGCATCAGGTTATATAATGTAAATATATTATCCATTAATAAACTAGCAAAACCCAATGAATATAAAATTCCCCTACTTCACATGTTAATATAAACAGTGGCTTCTCTACCTTTGTTTAAAGAGCTAACCTCCTCCCCCAAGTTACGTATCTCAGATTGGGTTTGGCTCTCAAACACAGTCTCCCTGTTATTCAAAAGGCTAAAGTCGCTGTTGAAAGTCATGATTTCTTTCATGAAATTCTCCTGTTCCTCCTTCAACGACTTCTTTATTTTCTCCTTCAAACATATGAGCACAGCAAAAAAAATGTAAATAGATTAATGTAGCCTAGATCTATTGAATAGCAATGTACTGTTATGTGGTATTTGTTTAACGTTTGAGTGTGCTTGAATGCCCTTGACAAGAATCACTCACCAAGTGTTTCCTGAGATCCCTCTGCTGTCTCAGAAGCTCCCCTGCCTGCTTTTCAACTTGTACTTGATGCTTTTTCATTAGGTCATACTGCAGCTTTGTCTCTGATAGATGCTGAGCCTGGAAGAACACACTTTTAGCAGTTCCATAAAACAAAACAAAAATGATATTTTTGTTAGCCTGTCCCATTCCATGAAGTTTGATACTTGATTGAACAGTTAATCAAGGGAAATATGTTCTCATTCTAGTAGCTATACTATAGGCACACTGTATTGCCTAGCCTCAACATTCCCCTCACAATATTTATATATTTTTTTTTATAAGCCATTCAGACCAAACAAAGGCAAATGGTACCATTAAGGTAATTACATACTACCTGGCTTCAAATGATATAAGCAATTGTGAAGGTTAATTGTGCTAGTGGAAAGTATTGAAAATTACCGTCTGAAATGCATGGCATTCAGGACAATTGGTTACTATGAGTGTTAAAGTAAAAAAAAAAAAACCAGTAACCTTTGTGTCCTAAATATAATGAAGGGAACAGTTAAAGAGAGCTTGAAAGTAAACTGGCTGGCTGAAGACAAATTTATGATTGAGCAAGCCAAGTGTCATAGACTATGGAACAACGAACACAAAGTTTGAGCTGTTTCATAAAGATAGTGTGCTTAAAACACTTTATCAAACATGTATATGTATGCTATTAACCTACAGCGGCTCAATTTAGCATAATCTTAAATATCAGTAAAATAGATTAAACATATTGGCTGAATGTATGTGATATTCAGCAGCAGCCTATAGTTCAGAGGTTATTGCATCTCATCTCAATGAATGACTCTTTTGATTTGACCCCTGTAATTGGCAATCTCGTTATGTTCCTTTTTTGACATGTACAGGAAGTGCTCAACAATATTATGAAAAGTTAATGAATCTATCTTCCACACATAATTCATTTCAAGCATGTTAAAACGTTGCTTGCTATAATGCTAATGTAATCCTGCGGAAACTAGGAATTGATTTTGTAGTGCCACTTGCAATTGATCCACAGTCTCTGATGAGGCCTCTAATAGATGAAGGGTTTTAATCATACGATTAATCACCTCTTTAATGTGTCTCAATATGTATCAATATACTGCACTTAATCTGTCAACACACTCTCTCAGGACTAATTAATGTAGCTATTTGACTGTACATTCACTGTACAACTGTAGCCTACATTCACTGTTCAATGAAGTGTCTGTCCTTATCTCTGTCACTTCAACAATATTCTGTCAGACCATGCTTTGAGGTTCTCTCTCTCTTACACATAGGTAATGATAACAGCAGATTCACCTGTTCATCAAGTTCCTTGGAGAGACATTCTGATTTTGCTGTCAATGACTTGACCCTGTCTTCACATCTTGCAATAGCAGCCTTGACTGACAGAACATTGAATAAGGAAACACAACAGTGACCTTCATGACAAACACAACCAGTCACATTCTTTCCCCCAATTCCTGAAAAAGTCAATTGAAAACTAAAAGTAGTATAATTTAGCTAACATTGTGTCAATAACAGCTAGCTTGATATTAGAAAGGAAATTATGGTTGGCAGCTCACCCTCTTGAGATTGTCGCGTTTTCTCCGATATTTGCTGTTCAGTTAGTAGAATTTGTTGAAACAGAGTATCCAAACTCATATCTTTATCGGATAAATATGCTATCTAGCTGTATTAACTTTTTAATTGTTTATTAAATATGACACCAGGACAGCAGTAAAACATACAAGTGTGTTGAGATTCCAGTCGAATTCCCGCCAACAAATGTGCACGTGTTCTATAGCGCGCATGGAGTCCTATTCTAGGCTGCGCGAGCCTATTTGTAGGCATGAGAGGTCAGTTTACTTTTACCAGAAAACCTACTAATATCGTGTAACATTTCAAATGGTCCTCACCCAAGCGGCTGTGTTTCTTAAACCCACAGAAATATGTTGAAACTGGGGGTAGCCTAGGGGGCTTTTCATTGTAGCCTACCACAATGAATACATTATGTAGGCCTAAACATACTGAGAAATGTACCAGTGCAGCCATTCTCTCAAGATCGCGTTCATTCATCACGGTTCTGCTTCAATGAACTATTAGTTCTGCCATCCACAGTATTGTTTGACGTTTGTAAGCACAGTTGGCAATCAATAGCTTTAAGTCAGTGTCATTTGCTCCTTCAAGATTTGTCACATAGGCCTATAGAGGCTAATTCTTTACTTTACCCAATTTTCTCCTGAGCACTGCCAGAAAGAATGGTTTGAGCCAGTGCCATGAAGAACATTAAAGTGTGAATGCCTGCCTCCTTATATGACCAGGACTATATCATTCTGACATTCATTTGCTAAATTAATAGTAAATATTGATTGAGGCTTTTCATAAATCCCAGATTGATGTTGCTCACCTTCATGAGGTTGGCAACCTTCCCTTTGAAATTAAAATAGCCAAGTTACCAAATTATATAGGTTTTCCAGACAATTAACTAACACGATATTTTTCCTTCTCAACATGCCTGTAATTTGGTCAAGGAGGATACATATTTTATTTTATTTGAACAAAACTATCATTTGAAAGCTCCCTTTGAAAAAGCCAATTAATTGGCTGAGCCTATGCGGTTTTGCAATTTAGGACTATGCCTATTTGTGTTCCCCTTATACATTCACTGAATTTATGTTGCTATTGTCCAGTATAATTACCCTAAACTGTCAAAAAGACCAGAAAAATATGTTTTAAAAATCCTTTTGTCTTTACCGTGACTTACTGACAGTGAGTCACTGTAAAAATGTACATTATGTTCCAAAGAAAAATTTGGTTTAACAGTACCCTACTGTAAACTTTACAGTAATGTACTTTTAAACCAAGTTTATTTGGAATATTTACTTTTTTTTTTTACTATAGTTACTATAAAAACAACAGGATATTTTTACATAATTTTCTGGCATACCTAATAAACTCAGCAAAAAAAGAAACGTCCTTTTTTCAGGACCCTGTCTTTCAAAGATAATTCGTAAAAATACAAATAACTTCACAGATCTTCATTGTAAACGGGTTTAAACACTGTTTCCCATGCCTGTTCAATGAACCAAATACAATTAATGAACATGCACCTGTGGAATGGTCATTAAGACACTACTTACAGACGGTAGGCAATTAAGGTCACGGTTATGAAAACGTAGGACACTAAAGAGGCCTTTCTAATGACTGGACAGAACGGACAGCTGATCGTCCTCGCAGTGGCAGACCACTTGTAACAACACCTGCACAGGATCGGTACATCCAAACATCACACCTGCGGGACAGGTACAGGATGGCAACAACAACTGCCCGAGTTACACCAGGTACACACAATCCCTCCATCAGTGCTCAGACTGTCCACAATAGGCTGAGACAGGCTTGACTGAGGGCTTGTAGGCCTGTTGTAAGGCAGGTCCTCACCAGACATCACCGGCAAAAACATCGCCCTGGACCCGACAGAACAAACCCTAGACCCGACAGAACTGGCAAAAAGTGATCTTCAATGATGAGTCGCGGTTTTGTCTCACCAGGGGTGATGGTCAGATTTGCGTTTATCGTCAGAGGAATGAGCGTTACACTGAAGCCTATACTCTAGAGTGGGATCGATTTGGAGGTGGAGGGTCTGTCATGGTCTGTGGTGGTGTGTCACAGCATCATCGGACTGAGCTTGTTGTCATTGCAGGCAATCTCAACGCTGTTTTTTACAGAGAAGACATTCTCCTCCCTCATGTGGTACCCTTCCTGCAGGCTCATCCTGACATGACCCTCCAGAATGCCACCAGCCATACTGCTCGTTCTGTACGTGATTTCCTGCAAGACAGGAATGTCAGTGTTCTTCCATGGCCAGCGAAGAGCTCGGATCTCAATCCCATTGAGCACGTCTGGGACCTGTTGAATCGGAGGGTGAAGGCTAGGGCCATTCCCCCCAGAAATGTCCGGGAACTTGCAGGTGCCTTGGTGGAAGTGTGGGGTAACATTTCACAGCAAGAACTGGCCAATCTGGTGCAGTCCATGAGGAGGAGATGCAATGCAGTACTTAATGCAGCTGGTGCCCACACCAGATACTGACTGTTACTTTTGATTTTGACCCCCCCTTTGTTCAGGGACACATTGTTCCATTTCTGTTAGTCACATGTCTGTGGAACTTGTTCAGTTTATGTCTCAGTTATTGAATCTTGTTATGTTCATACAAATGTTTACACATGTTACGTTTGCTGAAAATAAACGCAGTTGACACTGAGAGGACGTTTCTTTTTTTGCTTTGTTTACAAGAAGGTAGGCCTATGCACACTTAGCTTGCTTCTGTGTTTGTTAAATCATCATCTAAGCCTACTATCGGACAAGCATTTGGTTTGTGGAATTTTATTCAGCAGATTACATGGTCGGTTAATAGTTATGCATTATGCAGTCCTTAAACATCTTTTATTAGGCTTACTTAATTCATAAATGTTACTCGCCAGCTCATTCATGTGCATTCATTGTTTGCAGTCCGGCCGACATGCATTTCCTGTTCCCAGGAGTAGACGACGCACCTGATTGGTGCCAATTCATGCCCCGTTTCGAGGAGCCAATTTTGCCTCATGGGTTTAGTTTCTCCCTATTTGTTATTTTGAGATTACATAAATATATTGTCTTTGTGTCATTTGAGTTTATAAGGCCATTTTGTTCTATGGTGATTCATTTATTAATGTTATTTCACAGATGTAGGCTGAGAGGTTGATGTGCCTAATGTTACCTCTCTAGAGTAGTGAGTTGGTATGACCCAATCCAGGAGGGCTGTCAACAGGTATGTTGTCTTTTTCAGACTTTCAGTTGGGCGTGTTCCCCTGCTCAAACGTTGAATGCATTAACCAATGGTTGCGTGCAACGTCATTGACTGTGTCATCGACTGACAGACTGCTATAACATATGATGTGGTTAGCTGATATGTAAAATATCTATCCAGAAATGGTCAAATCTGGCAGGTGTCAACAACGCCTGGGCAGAGGAATGCGCCCATTAACTTCTGATAGTCGCCTGCCTGTCTGGCAGCCATAATGTTAAACGACATGCTTGTTGCGAGGCCTTATTAAGTGCAGCTTTATGGTTAAAAGCTGGAGTTCACAGTAAAAGTTTTTGCAAAGACAGTTTATTCTACATCCTTTCCAGTTTTTTGGGGATCCCTTTTGTTGGCACATTAATTGGGGAGGACGGGCTCGTGGTAATGGCTGGAGCGGAATTAATACAATGGTATCAAATACATGAAACACATGGTTTGATACCATTCCATTTGCTCCATTTCAGACATTATTATGAGCCATCCTCCCCTCAGCAGCCTCCATTGCTTTGTAGGCCTATATATTCGAAAGATAGTGGATAAATCATGATCGTTCACTCAGGCCGTTTATTGTTGGAAAAATGATCCGTTTCGGTTTGCTTAACGGGGTAGCCCATAGACACCAATGTGATAGCATCTGGGTCTGGTCTGTTTAGTTCATTGACTTCAATTGTACCATAAATAATTTGTGGGTAAGATGTCTCGCTTCCTTTTCTGTGTCTGACGTAAAGCTTGCGTTCCCCTGCTGAGATTTTGCATGCATCAACCAATGGTTGCATGCCACGTCATTGACTGTGCAGCTTGGCACTAGATTGCAATAATATGTGGTATATAAAATACCTATCCAGGTGTTGTAAGATCTGACATGCGTCAGCAACGTCTGAGCAGGGGAACACCACCATAGTCTTCTCTTTCACACTATCTGTAAAAATGTAAATAGCCCTGCTCTCTCAGCTTCCCATTTGTGTATTAAAGGATTTAGTCCAGTTGATATGGTGGAGTGGAGGGGAACATTCATTCATTGTTGATTGTTTCGGTCAACAGTCGATTGGGTCTAACCATAGAAAATTCCTTTACAATTCCTTAAAATTCCTTCTGTATTTAGCCTAGTGAAGGACTGAAAACGAATCAATAGGGCATGTATTACATCTCACTTAATAGGATGTGTATCTGTGTTATTATATGGTCAACGTTAAAAGTGTAGACCTAATATAGAAAATTATGTCAAATGAACGTAATAGGCCTAATGAAATATGTTAAAATGTTCATTATCATAAACCACTCAATTTTTGTGATTTGTATAGCCTCCAATTAATTCAGATAGTTTCATATTACATTCGCCACGTCTAGGCTATAGTGATTGCATTATTTTGCATATAATCAGATGCATGTTGATGCTTTTTTAAACCAACAGATGGCGATATTCACCCATGTTCACCTTTTATAGCCGATGTCAAGAGTGGATAGAAGGAGCGCACTGCTGGCTCTACACTCTCAGCTCTGGTACTGTATGGTACTGAAAAAGGAGGCTCCGTCTCCTTTTTCATTACACGCTCCAAATGGGTGGCGAAAGCGCATCCTGAGCATAGCAAACACTAAGTCAGCATTAATACGCGACGATCTGGATAGATTTTTCAATGTGAAAAAGGAACAGTGACAGGTTTCCGCCGAATTGGTGGGATAGCGTCGCACGTCAACACAGATTTTCAATTGATAGTGTACTTGTAGGCTACACCATATTATCTGTGCGCATGGGGTTGTCTCTCGCTAAAATTTGAGTGTGCTGTTTTGAACAGCCATAGCAGCTTTGGTTTTGACTAAGGTATTGGGGATAGTCACATAACACGTTGTTTAACCTCTACATGTTGTGAACTCTCTGTAACTCCATGAATAATAGAATATTGTAAATTATAATGGTGTAGCCTTGTCCTGGGGAATGAATCAAGACACTATAATATTTTGATACAATTTAATACAGAATCAACAATCAAAACGTTTGCAAATAGTGTCATACCATATTTTCACAAATAATATATTGCGTATGCATTTAGCCTCACATCGACACTGTATTCCAGAAATAAAATGTGTCTGAAAGTTTGAATTGATCTACTTGTCATCGCCGAAATACACGTTGAAACGCAGAAGTTCCACTGCCTTGCCGCTGCTGCCGGGTTGGGGTTACTGCACTATTGAGCAGTGGACTACAGCATCCTCGCGCGCTAAGACACACGCGGACATCCTACGAGCTGGAGTTCCGAGAGCACTCACCGGTTCGTTTTGTCTCCTTGTGATCTCTCATCCAAGTCTTTTATTTAGTTTTTAAACGGAATCATTCTGTGGTTGATGGTATCGGTTGTCTGTCGCAAAACATTGGAGTACTTTTGGGTCGGAATGTTTTACGCATGAAGTCAGCTGGATGTGTTCTGTAGCCAATGTCGGACCTCATCCACCCGATATTTCCAATGGATTTGAATAGAGTGGAAATGCCTTGGGAATAAAATCACAAAGTTTTTTTTCTATATGTTCTATAAATTCCATTGTAACAAGGCATCACAAGGATACAAACGCAATGATTTTCATCACACTTTATGTCGTGCTGCCTCTTTTAGGTAAGTTTTAGTTTCTCAAGGCCTATTACTTATGAATATGACTAATATATGCTATACATGCCTAGTATGTGCATTTTTAAATGGACAATAATAAGAAATCAGAGGGCAGCTGAGATGAGTACATAGGAAACATATAGTGATCTTTGCGGAGAGAGATGAGCCACCATAATGCGGACCATGCCCATTGACTACCGAAAAATCAAATACGAGCTCATGTAGCCTAATCGAATTGAACTGAGTTCTAATTCTGCAATAGACACAACTAAACACAGTGGCAATTCATTATCCGTCTCTCATGTATAACCTATATACACTACTATAGCCTACATTGAAAAATAAAAAGCAGAACATTACTTGTCCTCAGCTGATTTTTTAAATATTTAACAAATGTATAGGGTATGCGATGCATTGATCACTATGTCAGTGACGAGTAGCCTATATGAGATGTTTGTGTTGTTGTTATTGTCACGGAGTTGCGCACTAAAATACGCTCAGTACAGCGTTAATACAGTATGTTAATCTGTAAAGAAGCTTTAGTTTGGATTAATCTCTGAATATGTATTGTGACTAAATCCCGTATAGCCTACAATATTTAATATATCAACGACAGAAACATTATTAGTATTATCACTATTCATTCTCCCCAAACAGATGTATTGTATGCCCAGGAGAATGTCCTTTCTGGTCCCAACCGCCTCGACTGTGTCAAGGCGAGTGAGCAGTGTATGAAGGAGCAAGGATGCAGCACCAAGTATCGGACAATGAGACAGTGCGTTGCTGGGGGGAAGGAGAGAAACTTTAGCATGGTAGCCGGACTGGAGGCGCAGGACGAATGTCGGAGCGCCATGGATGCGCTCAAGCAGAGCCCCCTGTACAACTGCAGATGTAAAAGGGGTATGAAGAAAGAGAAGAACTGCCTTCGCATCTATTGGGGAATCTACCAGACTTTGCAGGGTATGCACTTTGGTATCATTGCAGTTGGCTACAACACAGCAATCACACATTGTCAGAAGTCAATCTGATGTTAATCAATGGTTTAAAAAAACATTTCCCAGACCTGCTGTATGAGTAATGTATTAACGGACCATGTAAACTGCTAAAGCAATACCGTTTCAGGGAGAAAACAAGACATTATTGGGTGCGTAACTTTCCCGCCCGTGCGTAATGGGAAAGGAGTGGGGTAATGACCTTAAACAAATCTCTTAGAATGAATCGAGTGTAAAGCCCTTTGGCACTCGTCATCTCGCAGTAGATCGTATACAAAAATTGTACTGCCTAATGCCAGTGGGGCAGTAGGGGTTCTCAGTTGCTGACCAAATTGCCTAATCAACCGTAGCCTAACGAGTAGTAGGGCGTCATGGAAATTGACTGACCTAGATACCCATCTCATGTGTATGCGCATGTGAAGAAATGGCAAGCCATGGTAGTTTACAAACATTTAGTGAAAACAATAACCCACGTGCATGCTCTTTAAATAAAATCTATATATCTTTATGTATGTGTGTATGTATGTATGTATGTATGTATGTATGTATGTATGTATGTGTGTATGTATGTATGTATGTATGTATGTATGTATGTATGTATGTATGTATGTATGTATGTATGTATGTATGTATGTATGTATGTATGTATGTATGTATGTATGTATGTATGTATGTATGTATGTATGTATGTATGTATGTATGTATGTATGTATGTATGTATGTATGTATGTATGTCTGTCTGTCTGTCTGTCTGTCTGGCTGGCTGGCTGGCTGGCTGGCTGGCTGGCTGGCTGGCTGGCTGGTTGTCTGCAACATGTACATGCATATTAACACTACAAGAGTATGTTAAAAATCACATTGTATTTCAATATTCCTTTCAGGGAACGATTTCCTCGAGGACTCTCCTTATGAGACCATGAATAGCAGGCTGTCTGACATATTCCGACTGGCCCCCATTATTTCAGGTAAGGGCATGGATTTATTAAGAGTTTACTATGGTGCAACTTATTTAAAAGTTCACGAACGGATACTTGGCTTTTTTTTTTACAATCCTCACACTTTCCCTCTTTCGCCCCAATGAAATGCATGCCCATTGTTAGTGAATTTGCACGGGGAGCTATAGTTCTGAGTGTTCACTGAGAGCTCAACACGGAGTGTGGTGGTGTGGAGTTGTAAAAATGTAAAAATGCGTCAGGTTGTAGCATAGTTTATTGAGCTGTGTTTAAATTGTACATTGAATTGTGATGGTCATATCAAATCGATCATGAATGCGGGGAGGGGGTATCACATAGGACACCGTTACACGCATTGGTGGAGTGAGTTTCTGTTCAATTATGAGCTGCCTCTAGATGGCAATATTCTCCCTTGTTCACGATCGCACAGGTTCTATCCATGGAAGCTATAGCGGCCTTTGACTTTACCTTGGTCTTTGTTGTGAGAAACTACAATCCGGTGCTGGTGAGGTGCCATGTTGTATGGCGAATAAGAGAGCTTGAGATGAGTTTAATAAGCACATAGAAATGTAACACAGAGATTTGGCTCTATTTAGATTTGCAATCGGATTGTGGATATGAAGGGGAGCTAATCTTTTCATACATTTCCTGTCCTAATTTAAATGGCCAAGACTGTAACACTGAGCAAAAGTATTGTTCTTGCCTGCAAAAGGAATCACCTGTTATTATGTCACTTGTGGACATACTTGTGTAAATAATATAGTATGCCTACATTTCTCAATTACACTAACCTGACCAAAGGTATTTATTTTTATTTTACCTTTATTTAACTAGGCAAGTAAGTTAAAGAACAAATTATTATTTTCAATGACGGCCTTGGAACAGTGGGTTAACTGCGTGTTCAGGGGCAGAACACCAGATTTGTACCTTGTCAGCTCAAGGGTTTGAACTTGCAACCTTCCGGTTACTAGTCCAACTCTCTAAACACTAGGCTACCCTGCCGCCCCTGCTGCCCCAGGCACCTGCTCATGATTCCAAAATCATGGATATTAATATGGAGTTGGTGTCCCCTTTACTGCTATAACAGCCTCCACTCTTCTGGAAATGCTTTCCGCAAGATGTTACTTGGAACATTGCTGCGGGGACTTGCTTCCATTCAGCAACAAGAGCATTAGTGAGGTCGGGCACTGATGTTGGGCGATTAGGCCTAGCTCGCAGTCTGCGTTCCAATTCATTCAAAAGGTTTTTGATGGGGTTGAGGTCCGGGCTCTTTGCAGGCCAGTCAAGTTCTTCCACGTCGATTTTGACAAACCATTTCTGTATGGACCTCACTTTTTGCACAGGGGCATTGTCATGCAGGAAAGGGCCTCCCCCAGCTGTTGCCACAAATTTGGAAGCACAGAGTCGTCTAGAATGTCATTGTATACTGTAGTGTTTAGATTTCCCTTCACTGGAACTAAGGGACCTAGTCCGAACCATGAAAAACAGCCCGACCATTATTCCTCCTCCACAAAACTGTACAGTTGCGCTATGCATTCGGGCAGGTAGCGTTCTCCTGGCATCCGCCAAACCCAGAGTCGTCCATCAGACTGCCAGATGGTTTAGTGTGATTCATCACTCCAGAGAACGTGTTTCCACTGCTCCAGAGTCCAATGGCGGCGAGATTTACACCATTCCAGCCAAAGTTTGGCATTGCGCATGGTGAACTTAGGCTTGTGTGGGCTGCTCGGCCATGGAAACCCATTTCCCTAAGCTCCCGATGCACAGTTCTTGTGCTGACGTTACTTCCAGAGGCAGTTTTGAACTCGGTAGTGAACTCGGTGGTCCCGTTCTGTGAGCTTGTGTGGCCTACCACTTCATGGCTGAGCTGTTGTTGCTCCTAGCCATTTCCACTTCACAATAACAGCAGTTAATGTTGACCAAGGCAGCTCAAGCAGGGCAGAAATTTGACAAACTGACTTGTTGCAAAGGTGGCATCCTATGACAGTGCCATGTTGAAAGTCACTGAGCTCACTGGTCATTCTACTGCCAGTGTTTGTCTTGGAGATTACATGGCTGTGTGCTCGATTTTATACACCTGTCAGCAACGGGTGTGGCTAAAATAGCCAAATCCACTATTGGCCATGTAGTGTATATAACCTGGAAGCATAGACAATTATGGTTGTTCCTTTAGTTAATTACTTTTTGTATATTGATCGCTAAACTGACAAAATCAAGGGGCAATTTCGTTATATCATCAATGGCGATAGAAAGACATAAACTGCAGCAACATGATGTGTCCTTGGGCAAAGACCCAAATAACATTTCTAGGACAAATACTCTAATTTCAGAAAAGTGGAAATTACACATCAGTCATTATTATTGCCTGTCAGAATACAGCCAAACATCAAAGCTACATTTCTAGCTTCTTAGGAGCATAGTTCATATCAAGGCAAATAACAGCCCCAGACATTTTCCCCTCTGAGCTACCAGAACAGAAAGATTTATAGGAAAGCGCTCAGCATTTGAAGGTGCTCCTTATTCCCCTTTGAAAAGCTCTTTATGTTGATTGACGGTTGCACATTTCTCTCTTAGCTACGTGTCCCACAGATCATCCGTACTTGCTCATCATGGGGGATTTATGGGCCAGGCAGGGTGAGAGGGACACCTTATGGGTGAGAGGGGTGACAGGACGGGTGTCAGGGAGGTTTAGGTCAACACAGTGCCTCCCACAGGCCCTACTTCCAGGCAGCCCTATAAAATGGCTGTCTCCGTAAGGCTGAGAGGACTCATAGATCAGCTGACTGATTCATAGTGGGGAACAAAGGGAGGCATTGTGAGATGTAATTAATCTGTAATAGGCCCCTGCTTTGGCCCTGAGCCTCATAATCTCCAGTGACACTCTGGTCATTCTCCTCAGACACTTCCTGATTATAGTGAGGTTTATTCCTGATCTTTTCTACACACTGACCCCCAGGTCCTACTGTCCCCATTCCCACCTCCACTCTGGGTACTGTAGGCCTCTGATGGACTGAACCAGACATAAAGCTGGAACAATATAAGTGAAGCTTATACTGTAGGGTACACAGCTGCCTTAAAGCACGCTGGCTGTCCTTTATTAAGTCACATGAGAATAGAATAGAGTAGCATTAGAACTGCAGCTCAAATGTGTGAAGAGGATGTGGAAAGCCCATGGCGTGATTGCATGGACACACACACATTTGCCCATACATACACACACACATACTTGTGTGCACAGCGCGGACATGTGCGTACTGACAGTCACACACACCCTATCAACGATTTTTAATGGAAGAGCTCCACAGGTAAGCAGGCAGGAGCCATCCAGGGCAATCAATAGCTCAATAAGACTATATTCCATAATGTCTGGGACAGGGCCAAAGACTCATACTGCACACAAGTACACAGACACACACGCACGCACGCACGCACGCACGCACACACACACACACACACACACACACACACACACACACACACACACACACACACACACACACACACACACACACACACACACACACACACACGTTCACTGAGTGTACTAAACATGACATAGACTGACCAGATGAATCCAGGTGAAACCTATGACCCCTCATTGATTTCACTTGTGTAGGTGTGCCATTCAGAGGTTGAATGGGCAAGACAAAAGATTTAAGAGTTTTTGAACGGAGTATGGTGGTTTGAGTCTGTCAAGAACTGCAACGCTACTGGGTTTTTCACACTCAACAGTTTCCCGTGTGTATCAAGAATGGTCCACCACCTAAAGGACATCCAGCCAATTTGGCACAACTGTGGGAAGCAGAGTCAACATGGGTCGACATCCCTGTGGAACGCTTTCGCCACCTTGTAGAGTCCATGCCCAGACAAATTGAGGCTGTTCTGAGGGCGAAAGCGTGTGCAACTCAACATTAGGAAGGTGTTCCTCATGTTTTATACACTCAGTGTACATCCAGTTCTAAGTTAATTACATTATTTTCAAATATTTTCTCCAGGCAGGTAGAATGCTTTTAGCCTTATGTTGAGTCAGGGTGAGTCACTTCCCACTGGGCAAAAGCTGGTTGAATCAACGTTGTTGTCACGTCATTTCAAGCAAAAAAAATCAATGTGATGACTCTGAATTAATGTGGAAAACTGATTGGATTTGCAAAAAGTCATCAATGTAAGGGAATTTCTTTTCTCACCCAACTTTTAAACTTAATCCAATCCAGTGACATGGTGATATCTTTTTTAATTTAATGTTGAATTCACGTAAATTGACAACTCAACCACATGTAAATCAAAACTAAACATTGAAATGACGTCTGTTCCCAGTAAGTCGGTCTCTTAAAACCTCCTAAATATAATAGCACAATGTAGATTTCTGCCTAAATAGACATACCCTAAAGTAACTGTTACTCATGTGTAATTACATGACTCTGTATATTTGGAAAGAAAACATCTGGTAGAAGTTACATAGTTCAGAATACACAAGCACACACAAAATAACCTTTTTTTTGTTTTTGTTATGTTAAAAGTCATCTTTCATTGACAAGCTATAAGTGAATGATTGATACCCAGAGCTGGAAACAAATCAGATGGCTTCTACAATATTTGAACAATATCCTAAAAAAAATGGGATTGATAGACCTAACAACTAGAAATGAGCAGATGTTTTAGTAAGTGGTGTCAGGTGTGGTCACAGGATGTTTCCAAGTGTCCCTGAACCTCTCAAAAGTGTCTTATGTCTGTAAATTAGATAATTCCAGTGCTATTACATATTTGAAATCCCTACATGCTCTTTGTTCAATATAAAAACACAATTTCTACCATTTCAACCTCTCCAAAGTACCTGAACTTTTAGTCTAGGCATATCCACTGTATTGAACCCACATACAAATTACAGTTTTACAAAAACAGTGTAAAAGCAACAGGTATACATAAAACATATATAAAAATGTAACCAACTTGGTTACACACGTGTCATTCACTAAAAAAGGTGTAAGAATAGAAAAAAGCTGAACTATTTACAAATTGCATTTGTGTTTGTTTTACATCCCAGGTGTAGATGATTGGATTTCACTATCACCTTAGCTTGTGCATATCGTGATAGTCTTTGAAGCAGTCCCTCTCTGCCAGGAAACAAAAAGCAAATAGGCATTTTGGACAGAAGATCTGGCATTTCCCCCCTTTTTCCCCTGTGTTTTGTGCCATGCTTGCAGTTCTTCCTTTTGTCTTTTGGCATATGTGTTGGATAGTGGCGCTCACCTTGAGTGGGGGTGTCTTGTGATGGTTGCGAGGTTGCTTTGGGACCCCAATTCAGCCATTTCCAACACCAGCTGCTCTCTGAAGGCCAACTGGGAGAGGGGGGTTTGACCTTTTGCTTTGGCCATCTGCTTGTGGAGAATGAAAGCATTTACTGTAGCAATGGCCACACAGTGGTAAAAAAAAGTCTTATACCACTTCCTGGTCTGGTGGAGGACTTGGTAGTAGCCTATCTGAGCATCGGAGCATTATCTGAGCATTATTTTTCAAGAGGTCTATGAAAAGTGGATATCGAACCATCAGACAGGGTGATTGACATAGCAGTGGGGGGTGAAGACCTTGACTGGTGGGTGCGCTTGCTGGGGAGGGGTGGCTCCCAAACGTCATCATCCAAATCCTCTGCATCTTCCACTCTGTAGTGAATAAAATACAGGGATATGTTGTTATAAGACACACAGAATTTCAGTTGACTAAATTCACAAAACAATATTAATGTAAAGTGAAAACACCAAGCCTAAACTTTATCTGTACAGTGACTCACATAGAAGGTGTCAAGCACACACACAATGGAGACAAAGACAGAGGTCAGAACCACAAATTAAGAATGGCCATAAGAGTTCAGTGGTCGCTCCAAAGTTACAAGAATGAAACTTAGAACATCAAACAGTGAACTAATATGAAACATAGACATGAACTACTTTGGAATTATATAACATTAAAATGACTTGTTACATAGGTCTATGTAAATTAAATCAAAATCCTCGTATTCCAAATCGCTCCCCTAATCCGAGTCTGACCAGTATTTTATTCAAAGTTTCTATGTCGGTATACTTATTCATAGCTGTCTTCTTTTTAGCTTCCTGTTCGATATTCTTAGTTTTGACCTTTATTTCCCCCCATGAGAAGCCATATTTTATGCTGAAGCTATGAAATTAAAGCGATTAAATCTGTTTACAATGTAATGTAGCGTGCTTGGTGCATCTCGTCTCTGAGCCAGTTAGCAATATTTCGCATTATGCATAAAAGATTCTAGGCCTTGCTTTGTCCCACCCAGGTCAACTACATATCCCTGGAAAGCTTATCTCATTGGCTACAAGACTGTCAAGGTGCCATAGTAGCCAATACCCTGTGTAAGCAGGCAAAATCATATTTTTAATGCGCAGCGATATAGTCACTCGGTAGACATTCAATGTTGCCATTAAGTCACACATCATCAGATAGCATTGGCAATAGATTCATTTCATACTCGCCATGTAGCTTTAGCTCAAACACAGACCAAATTGAAGTTAACCTAGTAAGATGTTTCCTGTTTGGTGTTAACGTTGTGTAAAATAAATATTTTGACTCTCTGGGCTGGTGATCAGTAACGGTAGGTCACAGGCAGACAAATAAGACATCCTCATGATCTGTGTAGTCCCAGCTTTCGGTGTGTATCAATGTGTTCCGTGTTTATTTCATTTATGTTTCACAACGCTAACCAGAATGTAGCTAGCAGCCATCTTGAAATTAGGTCATCGGCTCGGCTTGTCCTTATACATTTGTTTCCCCATATATTGTAGTAGGTCACACCAAAGATTTTAAGGCACAGATCAATAGCCAAGATACTCAGATTTCCGCAGACACCCTGCTTTTGCAGATAGGAGCTACCGTTCTCATTTCAAACTGAATTAAATAAAAAACATCTAATAGGGTCCCCAAATATGGGGACTTTACATTCAAGAGGTTAATGTGGTAGAAGTTGCCACATGAGAAACTTAATCTGAAGAACAGAACAATCACATTTTTGATTTGATTTCGATTTTCCATTTCAGTTACATTGACAAAAAATACTTTAATAACATCTCGACACACAAATGAATAAAATCAGCAGATAGCGAAATGGGCCTTTTTTGATGCAACACTCATTTACCACATCAGTGACCACATCATGCTTTGAGGCTGTAGCTGAGTTATGTGTTTCTTCTTCTTCTAATACAAGTGGTGCAGCTTGTTTCTTTCCCCTCCATTTCCTTACAGAAATCCTAAGTCTCTCTCAGGGAGAACTACCTGTATTGATATCTGTGTTTATACTCGATTAAATGGATCATTAAATGCTTCTGGGCTTCCGGTGTCTGCAGAGCTCATTGCTTCTTATTAGCAAGAAGTGCCATGCTGTTGTCTGTGTGCCATACACACGGGTGTACGTGTGTATGTGTATATGGGTGTATGGGTGTATGGGTGTATGTGTGTACGTGTGTACGTGTGTACGGGTGTACGTGTGTACGGGTGTACGGGTGTATGTGTGTATGGGTGTATGGGTGTATGTGTGTATGCGTGTATGCGTGTATGGGTGTATGGGTGTATGTGTGTATGGGTGTATGGGTGTATGGGTGTATGTGTGTATGGGTGTATGGGTGTATGTGTGTATGTGTGTATGGGTGTATGTGTGTATGGGTGTATGTGTGTATGTGTGTATGCGTGTATGGGTGTATGGGTGTATGGGTGTATGTGTGTATGGGTGTATGTGTGTATGCGTGTATGGGTGTATGGGTGTATGTGTGTATGGGTGTATGTGTGTATGTGTGTATGGGTGTATGGGTGTATGGGTGTATGTGTGTATGTGTGTATGGGTGTATGTGTGCATGGGTGTATGGGTGTATGTGTGTATGTGTGTATGGGTGTATGTGTGTATGTGTGTATGGGTGTATGGGTGTATGGGTGTATGTGTGTATGGGTGTATGTGTGTATGGGTGTATGTGTGTATGGGTGTATGTGTGTATGGGTGTATGTGTGTATGGGTGTATGTGTGTATGTGTGTATGGGTGTATGTGTGTATGGGTGTATGTGTGTATGGGTGTATGTGTGTATGGGTGTATGTGTGTATGGGTGTATGTGTGTATGTGTGTATGGGTGTATGTGTGTATGGGTGTATGTGTGTATGTGTGTATGCATGAGCGAAAAAGCAAACAAGGAATAGAGGAAGAGCATTCAATGAAATGGTTCCTTTTCCGCCCACCAGTTTGCCATCGTGTGATGCACTGATCCATAGAGAAGGCAGTAAGAACCAATTTCTCACAGATTCAAGTGGACTTCCATTATTCCCAGGCCATTTGCCCCTGCCCAAGAGGCAAGCAGTGGAGTAAATGGATGAATACACAGCAGAGTTACATATGAACATATTCAGGAACACTCACTGGTCTGGAGCCTTTCATACTGACCTATGTGCATACTTTTATTTTCCTCGATCTTGAGAACTAGAATAACTAAAGGTTTGTTTGCTGTATGCGTGGCATAACATTGGAGTTTGACTCGTGGAAGTGTAAACTCATTGGAGGTTGACTCGTGGAAGTGTAAACTCATCGGAGATTGACTCGTGAAAGTGTAAACTCATTGGAGGTTGACTCGTGAAAGTGTAAACTCATCGGAGGTTGACTCGTGGAAGTGTAAACTCATTGGAGGTTGACTCGTGGAAGTGTAAACTCATCGGAGGTTGACTCGTGGAAGTGTAAACTCATTGGAGGTTGACTCGTGGAAGTGTAAACTCATTGGAGGTTGATTCGTGGAAGTGTAAACTCATTGGAGGTTGACTCGTGGAAGTGTAAACTCATTGGAGGTTGACTCGTGGAAGTATAATCTCATTGGAGGTTGACTCGTGGAAGTGTCAACTCAATGGAGGTTGACTCGGGGAAGTGTAAACTCATTGGAGGTTGACTCGTGGAAGTGTAAACTCATTGGAGGTTGACTCGTGAAAGTGTAAACTCATTGGAGGTTGACTCGTGGAAGTGTAAACTCATTGGAGGTTGACTCGTGGAAGTGTAAACTCATTGGAGGTTGACTCGTGGAAGTGTAAACTCATTGGAGGTTGACTCGTGGAAGTGTAAACTCATTGGAGGTTGACTCGTGGAAGTGTAAACTCATTGGAGGTTGACTCGTGGAAGTGTAAACTCATTGGAGGTTGACTCGTGGAAGTGTAAACTCATTGGAGGTTGACTCGTGGAAGTGTAAACTCATTGGAGGTTGACTCGTGGAAGTGTAAACTCATTGCAGGTTGACTCGTGGAAGTGTAAACTCATTGGAGGTTGACTCGTGGAAGTGTAAACTCATTGGAGATTGACTTGTGAAAGTGTAAACTCATTGGAGGTTGACTCGTGGAAGTGTAAACTCATTGGAGGTTGACTCGTGGAAGTGTAAACTCATTGGAGGTTGACTCGTGGAAGTGTACTGTAGCTTTAAACTGAAGAAAACTCAAATATGTTATTAAATGGTCTGACTTATCACCATGGAGATATAGCTATGGTAGAATCACTCTGTTTGTAGATAAAGCCCCTTTAAATGTCAGACTATTGTCATTTAATGTTCAGTGGCCAATGAGAAGAATGAAACCGGGGGAAAAATGTGACACAAAATGGAATAGTGAGTCTGCTGTGCAGGCGAGACTGGCTGGACTGAAATTGCCTAAATGATGAGGTAGTGGTGAAAAAAGGATAAGGACATCAACAAATCTGTGAAGTACTACTATGAATGAAGATGAGTTTCTATATCACTCCATTATTTTCTGAGACCTGTAGATGACCTTTCCCTGTTAAGTTTTGTGGTCTGAGCTGATGTTGTATCAGGATGATGACTATGAGCTCAGCACATGAACACACAACTTGGCATTTCAATTATTTTAACTGAAGGGTGGCTGTATTTGGGATAAAAGACGATTCTGACATTGTCTCCTAATTTCCTTGTCCTTCTTCTCCCTACTTTTCCCTCTTTACATGTTTTATTTTCCTTCAGCATAAATCATTAGAAACTGTGCTAAGGAAAATACTACAAGTGTCATTCGCTGCTCAGAAGCAATATTTTGTCTCATTCTGTCAAACTGGAGCCAATCCTGTGCTCTCTCTCTCTCTCTGAAGTCCTCGACCTTGAGCTGTGTATGTGTGAAAACATCAGTAGGAGTCCCAACCTTGCAAACAGACCACACAACAACTTAAATCCCCGTACTGACACGATGCTGAGAGCCTGTCAACACAGCTCACTACTGTTGGAATGCCACTCTAATAATGAACTCAGATCCCAGCGGTGTTTGAGAACAGACTGGTGCTAGGGGTTCTTACAGAGTGAGAGGAGGGAGAGCCCACTGGGCACACACTGGTTAAATCAACTTTGTTTCCAAATCATTTCAATAAATTAATTAGAACCAACTTGGAATAGACGTTTAATTGAAGTCTGTGCCCCGTGGGAGGAATGGGAAAGAGAATAGCATATGTTGGTTGGACCCGGGAGTACCTCTGCTCTTAATGGGGCTCCCGAGTGGCGCAGCGGTCTAAGGCACTGCATCTCAGTGCTTGAGGCGTCACTACAGACACCCTGGTTTGAATCCAGGCTGTATCCCAACCGGCTGTGATTGGGAGTCCCATAGGGCGGTGCACAATTGACCCAGCGTCGTCCGGGTATGGCCAGTGTAGGCCATCATTTTAAATAAGAATTTGTTGTTAACTGACATGCCTAGTTAAATTATTATATATTTATTTTAAATGGTGTGGTTGGACCCGGGAGTAGCTCTGCTCTTAATGGTGTGGTTGGACCCGGGAGTACCTCTGCTCTTGATAGTGTGGTTGGACCCGGGAGTAGCTCTGCATTTAATAGTGTGGTTGGACCTGGGAGTAGCTCTGCATTTAATAGTGCGTTGGTAGAAGTATTTTGACAGTTTCAACCCTGGTTTCCAACAACCAACCAAAACCCTTCTCAGTGGTATTGCTTTGGTGTTTGACTCTCTGTACTTTCTCCAACTTAAAATGTTTGTGTGAGATAAAGAGAATTGAAAAGGAGACTTGTTTGAAAACCATCTGCAGCGTTTCCATATCGATATTCCATGTGCCAGCTGACAAACAAATGTCATTAAAATGGCTACTTTGATAAAGCAACTCCCTTTGCCACTGTCTGGTTGTTTGTGTCAAGATGTGTCAATCACAGGCCAAGCCCGGGCCTCTGAAGTCTGGGTACAGCGGTGCTCTATCTGTCAGAGTTGTGGCCTCAGCCTCCTTAGTGAGCATTGACTGAGATAGCGGTTCTATGTTAACGTTCCCTTACTCCCTCCTTCCAATTTTACAAGGTTATTCTGTTACACTAAAGACTTCCAAATCCTCCTAGAGTGTTTGCTGTCGAAGGGAGACATCGCACCTGAAAGCGAATCAATAGCCAGCCATGTTAAAATAGAAACTTGAGGCTGTGCGTACAAGAAACTATTGATTTCTCTTTTCGCCCTAGCTCTTCCGTTGGCCTGGATAAAATTATAATCCCTCTGTTGCAGGGTGCACAATGCACATCGTTCTGGAGAATTGAGGAGTATCCACTGGGTTGTCTTGACTCCTCCATTCTTATCGGCCATATTAGAAAATGTGGCGGAAACAAAATGAATTATAATTTGTAGACTGCAAATTGACCGCAAGAATCCCAAACAGATATGTTTGACTGTCAAAACGTTGGTTATCCGGTTATTAAATTGTTGCATCTGAACTCCTAGAGTTGCTGGCTAATGATTCTCCTTTTCTTTTTCAAGTGTTCTACTCCGCTAGCCAGCACCTCGCCTAAACAGGTGTTCTACTCCGCTAGCCAGCACCTCGCCTAAACAGGTGTTCTACTCCGCTAGCCAGCACCTCGCCTAAACAGGTCTTCTACTCCGCTAGCCAGCACCTCGCCTAAACAGGTGTTCTACTCCGCTAGCCAGCACCTCGCCTAAACAGGTCTTCTACTCCGCTAGCCAGCACCTCGCCTAAACAGGTCTTCTACTCCGCTAGCCAGCACCTCGCCTAAACAGGTCTTCTACTCCGCTAGCCAGCACCTCGCCTAAACAGTTCTTCTACTCCGCTAGCCAGCACCTCGCCTAAACAGGTCTTCTACTCCGCTAGCCAGCACCTCGCCTAAACAGGTCTTCTACTCCGCTAGCCAGCACCTCGCCTAAACAGGTCTTCTACTCCGCTAGCCAGCACCTCGCCTAAACAGGTCTTCTACTCCGCTAGCCAGCACCTCGCCTAAACAGGTCTTCTACTCCGCTAGCCAGCACCTCGCCTAAACAGGTGTTCTACTCCGCTAGCCAGCACCTCGCCTAAACAGGTCTTCTACTCCGCTAGCCAGCACCTCGCCTAAACAGGTCTTCTACTCCGCTAGCCAGCACCTCGCCTAAACAGGTCTTCTACTCCGCTAGCCAGCACCTCGCCTAAACAGGTCTTCTACTCCGCTAGCCAGCACCTCGCCTAAACAGGTCTTCTACTCCGCTAGCCAGCACCTCGCCTAAACAGGTCTTCTACTCCGCTAGCCAGCACCTCGCCTAAACAGGTCTTCTACTCCGCTAGCCAGCACCTCGCCTAAACAGGTCTTCTACTCCGCTAGCCAGCACCTCGCCTAAACAGGTGTGCATTTTTCCGCCTCCAGATTATAATGTTTGACTAAAACATAATCAATTCGAACCTTGCTTACATTTGTTCATGATTACGTGTCTCTCTATTATATCTGGGAACAAATTTCTTATATTAAAATCACTTGGAGCTTATTTCCTTGTGTTTTTACAATCTTTTATGTCCAACATTGAAAAGAAAAAACGTTTAAAAAAGCTTAATTTTGATTTTGTTGCTCAGAAAACTTTCCAAATGAAACCAGTTGGGGAACCCTGATGTAGAGATTGATTATTATATATATATATATATATATATATATATATATATATATTATTATTATTATTTATTATTATTTATTTTTTTCATTTTTCATTTAGCAGAGGCTCTTATCCAGTGCAACTTACAGTTTTCTCAGTTCTAGTAAAAAACCCGTGCTAGTAGGAAAAAGTAAAGTGCGAGTGTTAGTTCACGAAAGGCAAGGGTGGTTCAAGATTAGATCCCGATGAAGGTTTTAAATATGTTTTTTATACCGAAGCTTTACATAGCTTCCAGGATGTCTGTTGTTGTCTGTCTGACTTTCATCCAAATGTCTATAGCTGTCCCTCCAAATCACATGGAGGATTTAGCCACAGGTCGTAGGGTCTTTAGCTGCTAAATGCGCATACCGTTCCAGACATTACTCTCACAGCTGCAACTTAATGGCAGAATAATGCCAACAGCAGCATCGGGTTCCAGCCTTGTCCCTGCATCTAGCTCTATGCGGCCAAAAAATAATTGAGTTAAAGGTGACCAGAATGGAGTCCTGAGAGTTTTCTGATTGGATATAAAGTGGGAGAGTGATTCATCATAGTTAATTGACGCTCCTGACAGCTCGATTCACCAGGGGCATCACATGTGCCAGCTACCTCTAATGCTTTTCTGCCCAGATGCATGCACATTTGCATAATTACCTATACAGCAAACAGTGAGGTGTCAGTCTAAAGTCGGATAAATGTTGTGAGTAACCACGTTTGATCAAATTGTCACTTGCGGCATACACCCCCCCCCCCATTTAAAAAATATTAATTGGTACAATACAGTTAGTGATTAATTGGTTTGGATTCAATTGATCATTATGCAAGAGCATACATACTGCCAGACTCAGAGATGTTAGCCTTGGGTGGAGCGACAGTCCTAAGCCCTCAAATGAAGTGAGAAAATATAGATGTTAATCCTTTTTTAAGGCTGCAGCTGTTTTGTTTTCCAGCCGAGAAGGAGGTAATGGTCTGGTTTTGTGTGTCTGTGACTCTTCTAATCATGACTGGAAATGCTAGTAGTCCTCTGATTATACAAGACAATGTGCTGCAGCTCTTGTCTCGAGAGAACAACCCCCCCCCCCCCCCAACACTTTTAATCACATTTTCACTCTGTAAACTTCCTGGAAAACAGACGACCATGAAAAGATGCATATCTCCAGTATCCAGCTGTTTTTCGCTTTGCGACATTCTTGATCTCAAGCATGTTAAATGAGGGCATTGATACTAGATTTGCATCTGTGCTGTGTGCCACTAATATACACACATCTTCAGATGTTCCATTTGGGTACAGCTTGTGTAAGTCCATCAATTGAACGTACAGTATACTTACCAAATATTTGTGTGTACATTTTTGTTTACATTAAAATACCTATCAAATTACACATTTAGTAATGACAGGATGCATTTGAAACTTCACCCACAGTAAAACTTTTGTATGACTTATTTTATCGTGCTTGTGCATTGATAAGCACACCAAAGAACACCAAATCCAGGCAATAACGCTACGTAATTAAAGTTGCACATGGCACTTCTAAAAGCCTATTTCACACCATAGCAAGATAACGTTTCTTTCATGTTGATGTAGGAAAAAATGAAGACGTGGCACTGACTCACCTATGGATTGATGTCTCACCATAGTCTCGATGAAGAGTTCAGCGTTCGACTAGCCACATGCGGCATGCACACGCAGTTACAAGCCTGCTAGAGTTAGCAGCAGGCATACGAGCAATATCCACAGTCGTAATACGGATGAAGCCTGAGCTGGAATGTGAGGCTAACTGAAGCTGCCTAGCTTTAGAAAACCCTGAGTAGATCTAGCTAGCATCGTATTATACCACTAGGGTCTTTGATTTGCCACCAGCTACCATAAATTAATAACTTCTGAGGGGGATATGAGTGGGTATTGTTGTGGGTGTTCATGGGTAGTATGGGTAGAAAATGCAAAAATACTTCATATACCTGTCTAGTCACCATTGAGCTGTATCTCATGTTGTGTAATATACACTGAGTATACAAAACATTAAGAACACATGTTTGGTATACTCAGTGTAATTAGCAGGCCAGTGACCTGGGAATGGCATCTATCCTCCATTTCCTTGTTTTTGATGCTACCAGCTTAACCAGAAACTGGCTGTCAAAAAGCTGTCTCTAAGAACTATACTCCCTCAGCAAAATGCTGCCCAACGCAAGATCTCCCCTCTTCTCCTTTGTACTGTCCCAAACCTTCCACTAACAAGACCTCCCCTCTTCTCCTTTGTACTGTCCCAAACCTTCCACTAACAAGACCTCCCCTCTTCTCCTTTGTACTGTCCCAAACCTTCCACTAACAAGACCTCCCCTCTTCTCCTTTGTACTGTCCCAAACCTTCCACTAACAAGACCTCCCCTCTTCTCCTTTGTACTGTCCCAAACCTTACACTAACAAGAACTCCCCTCTTCTCCTTTGTATTGTCCCAAACCTTCCACTAACAAGACCTCCCCTCTTCTCCTTTGTATTGTCCCAAACCTTCCACTAACAAGACCTCCCCTCTTCTCCTTTGTATTGTCCCAAACCTTCCACTAACAAGACCTCCCCTCTTCTCCTTTGTACTGTCCCAAACCTTCCACTAACAAGACCTCCCCTCTTCTCCTTTGTACTGTCCCAAACCTTCCACTAACAAGAACTCCCCTCTTCTCCTTTGTACTGTCCCAAACCTTCCACTAACAAAACCTCCCCTCTTCTCCTTTGTATGATACCAAACCTTCCACTAACAAGACCTCCCCTCTTCTCCTTTGTATGATACCAAACCTTCCACTAACAAGACCTCCCCTCTTCTCCTTTGTATTGTCCCAAACCTTCCACTAACAAAACCTCCCCTCTTCTCCTTTGTATGATACCAAACCTTCCACTAACAAGACCTCCCCTCTTCTCCTTTGTACTGTCCCAAACCTTCCACTAACAAGACCTCAGCACTAATACCTTTCCCTTCCCCACCTGGTGACTCTCCTGCCTCTGACCTGTCCCCTTTACCCTCTGAGTGTGGCCTGTCCCCTGGTCCACTGTACTGTGAGCTCTGTTCACCCTGTTGTCCTGAATGAAGCACATTTCTTGCAGAAGAAGGGGTCATCGGCGACCCCAGGAGCGGCACTGTCACAGTGCCCACAGGGAGGGGGCCCCAAGTCAGGGGCCGAGCAGTGGAAGACCCCAGTAGAAACAGGAGAGCTCATCCCAATTGGGCAATTCTGGGTAATTAACCTCAAAACTTACAGTATGCACGGCAGGACGTGTGTGTGTAAAAAAAAGGTGTGTGCACTGTTGCGTGTGTGTTTGTGTGAGAGATAGAGAGAGAGAGATGGAGAAATAAATAAAGATGGGTGGGTGGGGGTTAATAAGGTTTTTCAGGAGTTGCTGAGAACCAGTATTACATTACATGGGTTATGTTGATGAGAACCAGTATTATATTTGAAGGGTTATGTTGATGAGAACCAGTATTATATTACATGGGTTATGTTGATGAGAACCAGTATTATATTTGAAGGGTTATGTTGATGAGAACCAGTATTATATTACATGGGTTATGTTTATGAGAACCAGTATTATATTACATGGGTTATGTCGATGAGAACCAGTATTATATTACATGGGTTATGTTGATGAGAACCAGTATTATATTACATGGGTTATATTGATGAGAACCAGTATTATATTACATGGGTTATAATGATGAGAACCAGTATTACATTACATGGGTTATATTGATGAGAACCAGTATTATATTACAAGGGTTATGTCGATGAGAACCAGTATTATATTACATGGGTTATATTGATGAGAACCAGTATTATATTACATGGGTTATAATGATGAGAACCAGTATTACATTACATGGGTTATATTGATGAGAACCAGTATTATATTACAAGGGTTATGTCGATGAGAACCAGTATTATATTACATGGGTTATGTCGATGAGAACCAGCATTATATTACATGGGTTATGTTGATGAGAACCAGTATTATATTACATGGGTTATATTGATGAGAACCAGTATTATATTACATGGGTTATAATGATGAGAACCAGTATTACATTACATGGGTTATATTGATGAGAACCAGTATTATATTACAAGGGTTATGTCGATGAGAACCAGCATTATATTACATGGGTTATATTGATGAGAACCAGTATTATATTACATGGGTTATATTGATGAGAACCAGTATTATATTACATGGGTTATGTTGATGAGAACCAGTATTATATTACATGGGTTATAATGATGAGAACCAGTATTATATCATGTGGGTTATGTTGTAGAGAACCAGTATTATATTACATGGGTTATAATGATGAGAACCAGTATTATATCATGTGGGTTATATTGATGAGAACCAGTATTATATTACATGGGTTATGTCGATGAGAACCAGTATTATATTACATGGGTTATGTTGATGAGAACCAGCATTATATTACATGGGTTATATTGATGAGAACCAGCATTATATTACATGGGTTATATTGATGAGAACCAGTATTATATTACATGGGTTATAATGATGAGAACCAGTATTATATTACATGGGTTATGTCGATGAGAACCAGTGTTATAGTACATTGGTTATGTTGATGAGAACCAGTATTATATTACATGGGTTATGTCGATGAGAACCAGTATTATATTACATGGGTTATGTCGATGAGAACCAGTGTTATAGTACATTGGTTATGTTGATGAGAACCAGTATTATATTACATGGGTTATGTCGATGAGAACCAGTATTATATTACATGGGTTATAATGATGAGAACCAGTATTATATTACATGGGTTATATTGATGAGAACCAGTATTATATTACATGGGTTATAATGATGAGAACCAGTATTATATTACATGGGTTATGTCGATGAGAACCAGTATTATATTACATGGGTTATGTTGATGAGAACCAGTATTATATCATGTGGGTTATGTCGATGAGAACCAGTGTTATATTACATGGGTTATGTTGATGAGAACCAGTATTATATTACATGGGTTATAATGATGAGAACCAGTGTTATAGTACATTGGTTATGTTGTAGAGAACCAGTATTATATTACATGGGTTATAATGATGAGAACCAGTATTATATTACATGGGTTATGTTGTAGAGAACCAGTATTATATTACATGGGTTATGTTGATGAGAACCAGTATTATATTACATGGGTTATGTTGATGAGAACCAGTATTATATTACATGGGTTATGTTGTAGAGAACCAGTATTATATTACATGGGTTATGTTGATGAGAACCAGTATTATATTACATGGGTTATGTTGATGAGAACCAGTCTTATATTACATGGGTTATGTTGTAGAGAACCAGTATTATATTACATGGGTTATAATGATGAGAACCAGTATTATATTACATGGGTTATGTTGATGAGAACCAGTGTTATAGTACATTGGTTATGTTGATGAGAACCAGTATTATATTACACGGGTTATGTTGATAAGAACCCGTATTATATTACATGGGTTATGTTGATGAGAACCAGTATTATATTACACGGGTTATAATGATGAGAACCAGTATTATATTACATGGGTTATGTTGCTGAGAACCAGTATTATATTACATGGGTTATGTCGATGAGAACCAGTATTATATTACATGGGTTATGTTGATGAGAACCAGTATTATATTACATGGGTTATGTTGATGAGAACCAGTATTATATTACATGGGTTATGTTGATGAGAACCAGTATTATATTACATGGGTTATGTTGATGACAACCAGTATTATATTACATGGGTTATGTCGATGAGAACCAGTATTATATTACATGGGTTATGTTGATGAGAACCAGTATTATATTACATGGGTTATGTTGATGAGAACCAGTATTATATTACATGGGTTATGTTGATGAGAACCAGTATTATATTACATGGGTTATGTTGATGACAACCAGTATTATATTACATGGGTTATGTTGATGACAACCAGTATTATATTACATGGGTTATGTTGATGACAACCAGTATTATATTACATGGGTTATGTTGATGAGAACCAGTATTATATTACATGGGTTATGTTGATGAGAACCAGTGTTATAGTACATTGGTTATGTTGCGATATTGTGCTTTTGCATTTGTTTGTAGTTGATTTGAAGACTGCTGTGGGATGAAATTGTTCTATTATTTTTTATAATAGGGTTTTGTAACAAATATCAATAAGATTATGACAAAAAGTTACAGTATGTAGACTTCAGTCGATATCATCCAGCCCTAAGATAAATAGTTGTTTAGGTGGTAGCTAAGTCAGGGTGAGGGTTGCAGCATCCTTGGGAAATATATTTTCGAGCAGATGTGCTCTAAGCTCAAGCCCTGGGGAGCAGAGAGAAAGATTATGGGGAGAGTTGGGTTTTACCACCCTGGACCATTTTACATTCTCATAATATTAAAAAGAGTGTAAATATTTGATATGGTTGTTTAAGTGGCTGCTTGTGGGTAAGGTCAGTGGTGTAGTGGAGGGTAAATTCATGTAAAAGCTGTCTACGCACCTTTTTTGTTTTGCACAAACTATAGTAGAAAATACATGGCAAATGTAGGGAGCGTTCGATTCTTTTTACCACTACATCATAGGACACACACAAACACACACACACATACACCAAACACCCATACCCACTCCCAATGTTGTGCTTGCTCTGTGTTGCTGAAGGGGTGGTCATCGCTTCAGTGAGTGTTCAGGGGGATCTGGGGGTCTTAACTCACTGTATGAGGTGGCAAAACCCTGGTTCATTCTCACACTGAGCAATTTGGAATACATACAATTTAAAAACACTCATGAAGGCAAACCTGTAACAAATGCATCACATGCTCACGTACAAATGCATCACAATGTAAGGACTGTGGGGGAGGGCATTGTAAGGACTGTGAGGGAGGGCATTGTAAGGACTGTGGGGGAGGGCATTGTAAGGACTGTGGGGGAGGGCATTGTAAAGACTGTGGGGGAGGGCATTGTAAGGACTGTGGGGGAGGGCATTGTAAGGACTGTGGGGGAGGGCATTGGAAGGACTGTGGGGAGGGCATTGGAAGGACTGTGGGGGAGGGCATTGGAAGGACTGTGGGGGAGGGCATTGGAAGGACTGTGGGGGAGGGCAATGTGTGTGGATAAGAATTTTGTTCGCTTAAAATGCTTTTAGATCACAACAAAATCACACACAAAAATACAAATACAATAAATAACCTGAAAAACAAAACAGATCAACAAAAACTAAACAGGCAAATAAACAGAAATATACTTAGTAATATGATACAAGTAATTGTTGACCCTAAAAAATATTGTAATAAAACAATAATAGTAATATTATATGTATACAGTATATATATTTTTTTACAAGGTATCCTTTGTTTTTCATTCCTGCTAACTCATTCACTCTCCCACAAACAAACCTAAATCTAAAACTAAACACCTTATTTAGTGTCATGCAATGTGGTGTTTGGTTGTATCGTGGCCCACCCACTCACGTTGAATGCATAATTCAGTAACCTCACCACGCTATAAATGAAGGATACAGAGGACCGTTTTCCCTACATGTCCTACAAGAGTGACAAGCGCTCTCCATTAAAAACAGTTACTTTCACGCCAGTGTTTGCCGTCTTATACCGAGACATTGTGGGAGTGAAAACAGAAGTGTTGTTTCCTCTGATTTAAGGGAATTAGAGGCAAAACATGTCACACAAACATATCCAGTGCTAATATAACCAGGGATTCCACCAGTCTGCCAGGGTTTGAAGGTCCAGTGCTAATATAACCAGGGATTCTACCAGTCTGCCAGGGTATTGAAGGTCCAGTGCTAATATAACCAGGGATTCTACCAGTCTGCCAGGATATTGAAGGTCCAGTATATAACCAGGGATTCCACCAGTCTGCCAGGGTTTGAAGGTCCAGTGCTAATATAACCAGGGATTCTACCAGTCTGCCAGGGTATTGAAGGTCCAGTGCTAATATAACCAGGGATTCTACCAGTCTGCCAGGATATTGAAGGTCCAGTATATAACCAGGGATTCTACCAGTCTGCCAGGGTATTGAAGGTCCAGTGCTAATATAACCAGGGATTCTACTAGTCTGCCAGGGTATTGAAGGTCCAGTATATAACCAGGGATTCTACCAGTCTGCCAGGGTATTTACGGTCCAGTGTTAATATAACCAGGGATTCTACCAGTCTGCCAGGGTATTGACGGTCCAGTGCTAATATAACCAGGGATTCTACCAGTCTGCCAGGGTATTGACGGTCCAGTGCTAATATAACCAGGGATTCTACCAGTCTGCCAGGGTATTGAAGGTCCAGTGCTAATATAACCAGGGATTCTACCACTCTGCCAGGGTATTGAAGGTCCAGTGCTAATATAACCAGGGATTCTACCACTCTGCCAGGGTATTGAAGGTCCAGTGCTAATATAACCAGGGATTCTACCAGTCTGCCAGGGTATTGACGGTCCAGTGCTAATATAACCAGGGATTCTACCAGTCTGCCAGGGTATTGAAGGTCCAGTGCTAATATAACCAGGGATTCTACCAGTCTGCCAGGGTATTGGCGGTCCAGTGCTAATATAACCAGGGATTCTACCACTCTGCCAGGGTATTGACGGTCCAGTGCTAATATAACCAGGGATTCTACCAGTCTGCCAGGGTATTGAAGGTCCAGTGCTAATATAACCAGGTATTCTACCACTCTGCCAGGGTATTGAAGGTCCAGTGCTAATATAACTAGGGATTCTACCAGTCTGCCAGGGTATTGAAGGTCCAGTGCTAATATAACCAGGGATTCTACCAGTCTGCCAGGGTATTGAAGGTCCAGTGCTAATATAACCAGGTATTCTACCACTCTGCCAGGGTATTGAAGGTCCAGTGCTAATATAACCAGGGATTCTACCAGTCTGCCAGGGTATTGAAGGTCCAGTGCTAATATGACCAGGGATTCTACCAGTCTGCCAGGGTATTGAAGGTCCAGTGGCCCTGCTAAATGTGCTACAGCCTTATCATTTTGTTTTGATAGGTGTTGGATTCAGCAGGGAGTGTGTTGAGTTCTCTCCACCTCTCAGTGGCTTACAGTTAATACCACTGCCAAGTTTGTGAGAACCAGGGCCCTCAGGGAGGAACGTTCAGATGAATTAAAACTCAAATCCCCTGAATGTTGTTAGTCATTGTTAAAGTTAATAGGAATGAAGCTGTGGGCTTCCCGTAAAGACTTTTTGGAAATATTAATCACATTATTAAAGCAGATTTATTGTTTTAAGTAATTAGTCATTTAATAGCATCACATCCTGTTGAGTAAGTGTACTTTTTGTGTGGAAGTGTTGTAGCATATTCTGATGAGGTTGTTGCTGTTTTAACCATATTAATTAAGTGGACATCTCTGTTTTATCAGAATGGATAATAAATCAAAGTTGCGTACTTTTATATGATTTTGTAATCCTCAAACACAGATCATCTAGGGAAATGCCTAGAAAATCAGACCAGTGTCTCTTTCAACACTATTCTAAATGCCATACCTTTCCTTTGTTTTAGACTATTCTCAATAATGAATTAACTTTCAAGAAAATCTCTCACATAGATTCCAGACTGAGTGTAATTATAGTTCTTTAATGATGTTAATATTTGTATTTTTGGAGTGTACATGTTGTACTTTGTCAGGGAAATTAAATTCACCGTATTAGCATAATATAAAGCTAGCTCCAGAGAGAGACTTAGGTTCTGTGTGAATATTCCAAGCAGTTTATACCGGTGGGTTTGTTTGCTGTTAGGCCTTCTGCTCTGCTCTTCACTCTTTCATGTACTGTTTATTTAGTTTCCGGCCATTTGCGATCAGTACTTAAAACTTCTTACAGCTAGCGACACCCCTCGACAACATTCCGCTGAAAAGGCAGTGCGCGAAATTCAAAAATATTTTTTAGATATATGTAACTTTCCTACATTAACAAGTGCAATACACCAAATGAAAGATAAACTTCTTGTTAATCTACCCATCGTGTCCAATTTCAAAAAGGCTTTACAGCAAAAGCACAACATATGATTATGTTAGGTCAGAGCCAAGTCACAAAACACACACAGCCATTTTTCCAGCCAAAGAGAGGAGTCACAAAAATCAGAAATATAGATAAAATGAATCACTAACCTTTGATGATCTTCATCAGATGACACTCATAGGACATCATGTTACACAATACATGTATGTTTTGTTCGATAAAGTGCATATTTATATCCAAAATCTCAGTTTACATTGGCACGTTACATTCAGTAATGTTTTGCTCCCAAAAACATCCGGTGATTTTGCAGAGAGCCACATCAATACAGAAATATTCATAATAAACATTGATAAAAGATACAACTGTTATTCACAGAATTAAAGATATACTTCTCCTTAATGCAACCGCTGTGTCAGATTTTTAAAAAACTTTATGGAAAAAGCAAACCATGCAATAATCTGAGTACAGACAACAAATCAAGCAATACAGATATCCGCCATGTTGAAGTCAACAGAAGTCAAAAATAGCATTATAAATATTCACTTACCTTTGATGATCTTCATCAGAATGCACTCTCAGGAATCCCAGTTCCACAATAGATGTTTGATTTGTTTGATAAAGTTCATCTTTATGTCCAAATACCTCCTTTTTGTTAGCGCGTTCAGCCCAGTAATCCAAATTCATTACGCACGAGCAGGCGAAAAGTAAAAAACTTCCATTACAATCCGTAGAAACATGTGAAACGAAGACTGTTGACATCTAGCGGAAGCCTTAGGAAGTGCAATTTGACCCCATAGACACTGTGTATTCAATAAGCCAAGAGTTGAAAGACAACAAACCTCAGATTTCCCACTTCCTGGTTGGATTTTTCTCAGGTTTTCGCCTGTCTTCTGTTATACTCACAGACATCATTCAAAAAGTTTTAGAAACTTCAGAGTGTTTTCTATCCAAATCTACTAAAAATATGCATTTATTATCAACTGTGACTGAGTAGCAGGCAGTTTACTCTGGGCACGCTTTTCATACAAAAGGGAATATGCTGCCCCCTATCCCAAACAGGTTACACAGGATAAAGAGCTAAACAGGTCACCGAGCCTCCCAAAAATGCCTAGAGGACATGGTGGCACAAAACCAGCCACACATGCATGATTTCCGCCTCTCGACCGGTGACTTTTTAAAAAAGAAAGAAAAAAAGAGCATTCTTGAAGACCTTGTAATAATCTTCCAGATATAGAGCATTACGAAAATTGTGGCTGGCATGGCAACCAACAGTCCTGAGGGGAAAGGCAAGCGAGGTGTACAGTATATAGTGGTTTTTCACATAACTACTATTGTAAGGACATGGTAAAGGTTGAGGGAAAACAGCAGCTTTTGACTGGGAACATGTTGATATTCATAGAAAATATGTACTCTATGTCTAACATGAATCAGCATAACACCATATGTCATAATGCATTGGTCTGACTCCAAAAGTAGTTTGATCATGAAACACCCATGTCTACAGCCAGTGGTCTCTCTAATGAGCAATAGGGTGATGGTTTGCCTACCAACAGAAAGCAGTTCGGTATGCAGACGATGTTTTCAGTGCATTTGAACGCATCAAAGTAAAGTTTAAATCCTCATCTGGCGGGGTTGTGGCTGGCCAGGATTTACAGCTTGTACTTCATACATTATTCACACACTCTGATTCACCCAGTTAGAGGGAGGAGGTCAGGGAGAGAAGAAGGGACATTGTGTGTGTGTGTGTGTGTGTGTGTGTGTGTGTGTGTGTGTGTGTGTGTGTGTGTGTGTGTGTGTGTGTGTGTGTGTGTGTGTGTGTGTGTGTGTGTGTGTGTGTGTGTGTGTGTGTGTGTGTGTGTGTGTGTGTGTGTGTGTGTGTGTGTGTGTGTGTGTGTGTGTGTGTGTGTGTGTACTTGCATGCACTTGTGTACAGTATGAGGCTTTCCCAGACACTATGGAAGAGAGCCTTATTCCTGAGCTGTGGTCTGCCCCGGATGACTCCTGCCTGCTTGCTTGTGGAGCTCTTCCATTAAAAATCATTGATAGGGCGGGTGCGCTCACACACTCAATAAACTGCCAGCCATGGCCGCCCATCACTGCATCACTGTGCCTTTCTGCTGACTGAATGATGGGCAAAGCAGTAATCCCCAAATGTCTTCCAGTGGGCAGTGATTGCGTGGCGTGGCTGTGGCATTGGCTTTCATCCGCGTCCCCCGACGGCTGCAGTTTGGCAAGACACCACGGTGATATTTGTGTCTCAAGCTAATCTATTAGCTTTCAAGCACCTTATTGCGGAGTGACCTTTTGAGACAGCAGATTAATGAGAATGGGGAGAAGTGGCCGTCAGCCTACTTTCGCGTTTGTTATTCATTCTTACAGGGGAGTGACTCATTTTGAAGTGTCCTGTATAGCAGGAAATACAGTCTGGCAAGGTGGAGTAGGATTCGCTCTGGAGCTTTGGAAAATATGTATGGGCTGCATGCTTAACTCTTAGATTTTCATGCAAAGTACTGCTGCTAGGTCTAACTGAGGAAGTCTGAAATGTAAAATGTGCTTAGGACTTTGGTACCAATCACATTTTGTTACAAGTGGAAACGTGGGTGATATCTTTCTAAAGTCACTCACACTCACTTTGAGTTTATTAGTCTTTTTGTATAGAGAAAATCACATCAACAGCTGATGCATATCAGATTAGCTAATTTATTCAAATATCCTGTTGTGTAAGAATATTCATAATATTATCCCATAGGGCGACGCACAATTGGCCCACCATCGTCCGGGTTTGGCCGGGGTACGCCGTCATTGTAAATAAGAATTTGTTCTTAGCTGTCTTGCCTAGTTAAATAAAAGTTAAATATATATATATATATATATATATACATATATACTGTATACTGTATACAGTATACACTACCGTTCAAAAGTTTTAGGCTTATTTTAATGGAATATCTACATAGGTGTACAGAGGCCCATTATCAGCAACCATCACTGTTCCAATGGCACGTTGTGTTAGCTAATCCAAGTTTATCATTTTAATAGACTGGTTGAGTATCTGGAGCATCAGCAATTTTGGCTTCTATTACAGGCTCAATAATGGCCAGAAACAAATAACTTTCTTCTGAAACTCGTCAGTCTATTCTTGTTCTGAGAAATGAAGGCTGTTTGCTATTCCATGTGAGAAATTGCCAAGGAACTGAAGATCTCGTACAACGCTGTGTACTACTCCCTTCACAGAACAGTGCAAACTGGCTCTAACCAGAATAGAAAGAGGAATGGGAAGCCCCAGTGTGCAATTGAGCAAGAGGACAAGTACGTTAGTGTCTAGTTTGAAAATCAGATGCCTCACAAGTCCTCAACTGGCAGCTTCATTAATTAGTACCCGCAAAACACCAGTCTCAACGTCAACAATGAAGAGGCAACTCCAGGATGCTGGCCTTCTAGGCAGAGTTACAAAGAAAAAAACATATCTCAGACTGGCCAATAAAAATAAAAGATTAGGATGGGCAAAAGAACACAGACACTAGACAGAGGAAGATTGGGAAAAAGTGTTACCGACAGACGAATCTACAGTAAGTTTGAGGTTTTCGGATCACAAAGAACAACATTCGTGAGACACAGAAAAAATGAAAAGATGCTGGAAGAGTGCTTGATGACATCTGTCAAGCATAGAGGAGGCAATGTGAAGGTCTGTGGGTGCTTTGGTGGTGGTAAAGTGGGAGATGTGTACAGGGCAAAAGGGCTCTTGAAGAAGGAAGGCTATCACTCTATTTTGCAACGCCATGCCATTCCCTGTGGACGGCGCTTAATTTAAGCCAATTTCCTCCTACAACAGGGCAATGGCACAGCTCCAAACTATGAAAGAACTATTTAGGGAAGAAGCAATCAGCTGGTATTCTGTCTATAATGGAGTGGTCAGCACAGTCACCGGATCTCAACCCTATTGAGCTGTTGTGGGAGCAACTTGACCGTATGGTGCATAAGAAGTGCCCATCAAGCCAATCCAACTTGTGGGAGGTGCTTCAGGAATCATGGAGTGAAATCTTTTCAGATTACCTTAATAGATTGACAGCTAGAATGCCAAAGGTCTGCAAGTCTGTAATTGCTGCAAATGGAGGATTCTTTGACGAAGCAAAGTTTGAAGGACACAATTATTATTTCAATTCAAAATTATTATTTATAACCTTGTCAATGTCTTGACTATATTTCCTATTCATTTTGCAACTCATTTCATGTATGTTTTCATGAAAAACAAGGACATTTCTAAGTGACCCCAAACTTTTGAACGGTAGTGTATATATGAATTTCATATAATCAGGAGTTAAAAAGTTGTCCCTGCCAGCCATGATATGCAGGATCAACACCAGTGGGAGTCGACCAGCTCCACTAGCGTGTAATGGCATCTCCCTTCCTCAGGTTTTTTTCTCCAACTCAATCACTCAGAGTTGTGCCACAAATCAAGCCCCGGGCCTCCAATGATGAAGCTCACGACACAGTCCATACCTCCACTACATGTGATCTGAATGTTTTTACCACAGAGGAGATGGGTATTTTCACTCCTGCAGAAGCACACTAATCCCAGACTAACTCGTACACGTCCAACCAACAACACGGCGAAGGCAATAGGGAGGGATTATTTTGTCACCCAACGGGTTATTTGGACTGTAAATAGGGCAAGGGCAACAATTGGGATTTGTTTGTAAATACAATTCAATTTGATTGACTTAACAGGATTTTTCCATTTTTTCCCCTGCTTCTCTACCAAGCACTGAACTTTCAATCTGAGCAATAAATCACTCAAAAGCTACATTTCTTTTAGCGGCTTGCCCTTTGACCAATTGAGTTGGCTACATAAAACCTCCAATAGCATCTCATGTGACAGCGCTTAGGGGCAAATAGGTTAATTGGAAAAGTCCGGCGTGAAGAGCAACAGCAGGGTCTGTTGTGTGAATATGTCAGCGGGAATGAGAGAGAGACATGGCGACGGGTAGAGTTTCACTGGAGGGAAACCAGAGCCTGTTCCTACTCTCAGCTCTCAGACAATCCTGCTGAATGAGGTCGGGCATCAGTCTGAGGAACCACCTGGTGGTAGATGGCACCCAGTACAGGCCTACACACACCAACATGACTGCTTCAATTTGCCCCATGAAATCGCCTGGTGTACAAACCCCTACTAGAAACACTGTGTGTTCAAAAGTTATACACCATAAAATCTACACATTCTATGCTTGTGTGCGCACTCACTCACACACGCACACGCACCAATTGCCTTTTAACTTTACTTCAAAGTTTAACTGACTGCGGTCATTCCACAAACTTGCCTGAGATGTGAGATAATTAAATCAAATCAAATCAAATTGTCCTTGTCACGTGCCGAATACAACAAGTGTAGACCTTACTATGAAATGCTTACTTACACCTCCTTATCCAAATCAAATCAAATTTATTTATATAGCCCTTCGTACATCAGCTGATATCTCAAAGAGCTGTACAGAAACCCAGCCTAAAACCCCAAACAGCAAACAATGCAGGTGTAAAAGCACGGTGGCTAGGAAAAACTCCCTAGAAAGGCCAAAACCTAGGAAGAAACCTAGAGAGGAACCGGGCTATGTGGGGTGGCCAGTCCTCTTCTGGCTGTGCCGGGTAGAGATTATAACAGAACATGACCAAGATGTTCAAATGTTCATAAATGACCAGCATGGTCAAATAATAATAAGGCAGAACAGTTGAAACTGGAGCAGCAGCACAGTCAGGTGGACTGGGGACAGCAAGGAGCCATCATGTCAGGTAGTCCTGGGGCACGGTCCTAGGGCTCAGGTCCTCCGAGAGAGAGAAAGAAAGAGAGAATTAGAGAGAGCATATGTGGGGTGGCCAGTCCTCTTCTGGCTGTGCCGGGTGGAGATTATAACAGAACGTGGCCAAGATGTTCAAATGTTCATAAATGACCAGCATGGTTGAATAATAGTAAGGCAGAACAGTTGAAACTGGAGCAGGAGCATGGCCAGGTGGACTGGGGACAGCAAGGAGTCCTCATGTCAGGTAGTCCTGGGACATGGTCCTAGGGCCCAGGCCAGTTGAAACTGGAGCAGCAGCATGGCCAGGTGGACTGGGGACAGCAAGGAGTCATCATGTCAGGTAGTCCTGGGGCATGGTCCTAGGGCTCAGGTCCTCCGAGAGAGAGAAAGAAAGAGAGAAGGAGAGAATTAGAGAACGCACACTTAGATTTACACAGGACACCGAATAGGACAGGAGAAGTACTCCAGATAAACAAACTTTTGGTCCAACAATGCAGTTCAAGAAATAGAGTTAAGAAAATATTTACTACATAAACTAAAGTTGAAAAAAATAAAAAGTAACACAAGATATTTACATAACAATAACGAGGCTATATACAGGGGATACCTGTACCGAGTCAATGTGCGGGGGTACAGGTTAGTTGAGGTCATTTGTAAAGTGGCTATGCATAGATAATAAACAGCGAGTAGCAGCAGTGTAAAAACAAAGGGGGGGTCAATGTAAATAGTCCTGGTGGCCGTTTGATGAATTGTTCAGCAGTTTGATGGCTTGGGGGTAGAAGCTGTTAAGGAGCCTTTTGGTCCAAGACTTGGCGCGCCGGTACCGCTTGCCTTGCGATAGCAGAGAAAACAGTCTACATGTATGACTTGGATGACTTGAGACAGTGTCAGGAAGCTTGGCCCCAGTGATGTACTGGGCCGTACGCACTACCCTCTGTAGTGCCTTACGGTCAGATGCCGAGCAGTTGCCATATTACACTATCTATTACAGTGTACATAACATTTTACTGCTAAAGTACAAAGTGATACATCAAAAGAATTGTAATCCCTCGCGGGACGCATTTAGTCGGCTGGTTGTAGTTTCCCCACCCCTGGTTGTAGTTTGCCCACCCCTGGCTGTAGTTTGCCCACGCCTGGCTGTAGTTTGCCCACCCCTGGCTGTAGTTTCCCCACCCCTGGCTGTAGTTTGCCCACCCCTGGCTGTAGTTTGCCCACGCCTGGCTGTAGTTTGCCCACCCCTGGTTGTAGTTTGCCCACGCCTGGCTGTAGTTTCCCCACCCCTGGTTGTAGTTTGCCCACCCCTGGCTGTAGTTTGCCCACGCCTGGCTGTAGTTTGCCCACGTCTGGCTGTAGTTTCCCCACCCCTGGCTGTAGTTTGCCCACGCCTGGCTGTAGTTTGCCCACCCCTGGCTGTAGTTTGCCCACCCCTAGCTGTAGTTTGCCCACCCCTGGCTGTAGTTTAACCATCCCTGGTTGTAGTTTCCCCACCCCTGGCTGTAGTTTGCCCACGCCTGGCTGTAGTTTGCCCACCCCTGGCTGTAGTTTGCCCACCCCTGGCTGTAGTTTGCCCACCCCTGGCTGTAGTTTGCCCACCCCTGGCTGTAGTTTCCCCACCCCTAGCTGTAGTTTCCCCACCCCTGGTTGTAGTTTGCCCACCCCTGGCTGTAGTTTGCCCACCCCTGGCTGTAGTTTGCCCACCCCTGGCTGTAGTTTGCCCACCCCTAGCTGTAGTTTCCCCACCCCTGGTTGTAGTTTGCCCACCCCTGGCTGTAGTTTGCCCACCCCTGGCTGTAGTTTGCCCACCCCTAGCTGTAGTTTCCCCACCCCTGGTTGTAGTTTGCCCACCCCTGGCTGTAGTTTCCCCACCCCTGGCTGTAGTTTCCCCACCCCTGGCTGTAGTTTGCCCACCCCTGGCTGTAGTTTCCCCACCCCTGGCTGTAGTTTGCCCACCCTTGGCTGTAGTTTGCCCATCCCTGGTTGTAGTTTGCCCACCCCTGGCTGTAGTTTGCCCACCCCTGGCTGTAGTTTGCCCACGCCTGGCTGTAGTTTCCCCACCCCTGGCTGTAGTTTTCCCACCCCTGGTTGTAGTTTCCCCACCCCTGGCTGTAGTTTTCCCACCCCTGGCTGTAGTTTGCCCACCCCTGGCTGTAGTTTGCCCACCCCTAGCTGTAGTTTCCCCACCCCTGGTTGTAGTTTGCCCACCCCTGGCTGTAGTTTGCCCACCGCTGGCTGTAGTTTGCCCACCCCTGGCTGTAGTTTCCCCACCCCTGGCTGTAGTTTGCCCACCCCTGGCTGTAGTTTGCCCATCCCTGGCTGTAGTTTTCCCACCCCTGTGTTTAGGAAAGATAGTGTTTGGGAAAGATAGCCTAATGATACAATTTAGGGGAAATGGATAGTGTTAGGGAAAGATAGTCTAATGATACCCTTTAGGGGGAATGGATAGTGTTAGGGAAAGATAGTCTAATGATACCCTTTAGGGGGAATGGATAGTGTTAGGGAAAGATAGCCTAATGATACACTTTAGGGGAAATGGATAGTGTTTGGGAAAGATAGTCTAATGATACCCTTTAGGGGAAATGGATAGTGTTTGGGAAAGATAGCCTAATGATACACTTTAGGGGAAATGGATAGTGTTAGGGAAAGATAGTCTAATGATACCCTTTAGGGGGAATGGATAGTGTTAGGGAAAGATAGTCTAATGATACCCTTTAGGGGGAATGGATAGTGTTAGGGAAAGATAGCCTAATGATACACTTTAGGGGAAATGGATAGTGTTTGGGAAAGATAGTCTAATGATACCCTTTAGGGGAAATGGATAGTGTTAGAGAAAGATAGTCTAATGATACACTTTAGGGGAAATGGATAGTGTTAGGGAAAGATAGTCTAATGATGCCCTTTAGGGGAAATGGATAGTGTTTGGGAAAGATAGCCTAATGATACACTTTAGGGGAAATGGATAGTGTTAGGGAAAGATAGTCTAATGATACCCTTTAGGGGGAATGGATAGTGTTAGGGAAAGATAGCCTAATGATACACTTTAGGGGAAATGGATAGTGTTTGGGAAAGATAGTCTAATGATACCCTTTAGGGGAAATGGATAGTGTTAGGGAAAGATAGTCTAATGATACACTTTAGGGGAAATGGATAGTGTTAGGGAAAGATAGTCTAATGATACCCTTTAGGGGAAATGGATAGTGTTAGGGAAAGATAGTCTAATGATACCCTTTAGGGGAAATGGATAGTGTTAGGGAAAGATAGTCTAATGATACCCTTTAGGGGGAATGGATAGTGTTAGGGAAAGATAACCTAATGATACACTTTAGGGGAAATGGATAGTGTTTGGGAAAGATAGCCTAATGATACCCTTTAGTGGAAATGGATAGTGTTTGGGAAAGATAGTCTAATGATACCCTTTAGTGGAAATGGATAGTGTTTGGGAAAGATAGTCTAATGATACCCTTTAGTGGAAATGGATAGTGTTTGGGAAAGATCGTCTAAGTCGATAGTGTTTAGATTTTCTACAGATTTAGTCTCTCACAAACAAGTCCACACATACACACATGGACTTCTCTCTCTCTCTCTCTCTCTCTCTCTCTCTCTCTCTCTCTCTCTCTCTCTCTCTCTCTCTCTCTCTCTCTCTCTCTCTCTCTCTCTCTCTCTCTCTCTCTCGCTCTCGCTCTCTGTCTCTCGCTCTCTCTCTCTCTTTTCTTCCATCTTTCCCTCTTTCTCTCTCGATTTCCATCTTTCTTTCTCTGTCTCTCCCCCCTTCTCTATCTCACACACACAAACACACACACAAATCCCCAATGCCTCTTTTAAGGTTACTAACATCCGCTTGTCAGTCAGAATGGGACAATGTTTGAGCTCCTATAGCCATTAAGAGAGACACTGGTATGGCAAGCTCACATTGGACTATTTGATGTGAGTCTATCTGTACTATTCTGTCATTAAAAAAACACTTCAAAGTAGTTGAGATGAATATGACTCACTAACTCACTTTGACGACAGGAAAACACGCACATCTGGAAAACACTTACTTGTTGCTGTAATGCAGCAAAGCGTTCTATTTCATTAGCATTTCATTTGCATGTATGAGGGAGGTGGAACGAAGTGGTGAAGCGTACAACCTCTGGGGGAAATGTCTTTTGGAAGCAAGCCGTCCTATAGCAGAGCTTTACTTTAACATCAGATGAGTCCAGTTTTCTCCCTCACGCTACTCTCTCCAGCCCTAGGTAAAACGGCAAACAAGGTTATCTTTAAACTGTATTTATTTATGTAAATACGTCATTTAATCTGACATAACTTTTAGTTTTCATTTCAATAGTTACTGTAGACAAAATATATATTTCGTAAACAACACAATACTTTCACTTTTGTCAGTCAATTCTGTATATTTGGTGTGACCATAGGTTTGCATTACCCACCATAGGCAGACATACAGTACCATGGGCCTCCTCTTAAAGCTCTATCCTTCTCCCCTCTGTCAAGCAGATTCCACAAAGCATATTTATGTCACGTAAGCATTCGTTATAATTTAGAACAAGTTATTTCAGAAAGTGGTCCTTGTGATAACCTTGTGATAGGTGGGAGAATGATTAATAGCAAACCATGACCTAAAGCCAGATAGTGCCTATGTATTAAAACATATCCCTACAATACTCCCAGATTGGGTCATCAATCATTCATAAAGACCACTGTAAGACAGTGCCAGAATTTGCATTTACTCTCATGGTGTGTTTTTCTTCCCTTTATGTCTGAAAGACAATTGCCATGGTGATACAGATATTGGTAGCCATAGCTGTTTTTATTCTGGTAGAGAAGAGTCTGACAGTCTTTTTTTAGGGGTTAGATCAGCTTTAATATTGAGGATAGATTGTAGCTTTCATCAATGTAATTGTCTGCATCATTTCCAATCCCCCATATATTTTTGAGGGGTAAATATACACCTAGTCTTACTTTTAGGACCTCTTGGTTTTTGGCCACAGTAGTAGATGAGAAGCCAGCCAGTGAAAGTATAGCTTAGGGGTGGGTCTGTATTGTACCAGCGTTATCAGAAGAGGTATATGTTTATTGTCTGTGCCATTTTTGGTCTGTTAATGATGAGTCATGAACACAAGACTTCTTGCTTTAGCTCCTCTGGTTTTTCAGCACGGAAGTAGTTCAGTATGTTAACTCAACAGTTTGTTTGGGGAGGGTTTTGGTTATGTATTGTATATGCCATGTGGAGCAGAATGATTTGGTAGGGAACATATGCCCCCCCCCCCCCCACCTCTTCCTCTCTCGCTCTCTCTCCCACAGACACATTTCTCCCTCATACCCATATTTTACACACTGGGCCAGATGCAGGCATTGATTTTTCAGAGTGCTATCTAAGTTGTCAAGGCCATAGAGAAGTGCTTTTGCCAGGGGGAAGTTATGTATGTTATTAAGAAAATGCCCTGGAAAGGAAGGTTATTTTTTTTCAGTAGGGGAACCAGATGGATTAAATATCTGGTAGAGTTCAGCCAGTAGGGGAAGCAGATGAATTTAATATCTGGCAGAGTTCAGCCAGTAGGGGAACCAGATGGATTTAATATCTGGTAGAGAACAGCCAGTAGGGGAACCAGATGGATTAAATATCTGGTAGAGTTCAGCCAGTAGGGGAACCAGATTAATTTAATATCTGGTAGAGTTCAGCCAGTAGGGGAACCAGATGGATTTGATATCTGGCAGAGATAAGCCAGCAGGGGAACCAGATGGATTTAATATCTGGCAGAGATAAGCCAGCAGGGGAACCAGATGGATTTAATATCTGGTAGAGTTCAGCCAGTAGGGGAACCAGATGGATTTGATATCTGGCAGAGATCAGCCAGCAGGGGAACCAGATGGATTTAATATCTGGTAGAGATCAGCCAATTGGGAAACCAGATGGATTTGATATCTGGCAGAGATAAGCCAGCAGGGGAACCAGATGGATTTAATATCTGGTAGAGATCAGCCAATTGGGAAACCAGATGGATTTGATATCTGGCAGAGATCAGCCAGCAGGGGAACCAATGGATTTGATATCTGGTAGAGATCAGCCAGCAGGGGAACCAGATGGATTTAATATCTGGTAGAGATCAGCCAGTAGGGGAACCAAATCGATTTGATATCTGGTAGAGATCAGCCAGCAGGGGAACCAGATGGATTTAATATCTGGTAGAGATCAGCCAGCAGGGGAACCAGATGGATTTAATATCTGGTAGAGATCAGCCAGCAGGGGAACCAGATGGATTTAATATCTGGTAGAGATCAGCCAGCAGGGGAACCAGAAGGATTTAATATCTGGTAGAGATCAGCCAGCAGGGGTAGAGATCAGCCAGCAGGGGAACCAGAAGGATTTAATATCTGGTAGAGATCAGCCAGCAGGGGAACCAGAAGGATTTAATATCTGGTAGAGATCAGCCAGCAGGGGAACCAGAAGGATTTAATATCTGGTAGAGATCAGCCAGCAGGGGAACCAGAAGGATTTAATATCTGGTAGAGATTATCCCACTGGCAATAATAACGTATAAGCATTTATGACAGCTGAGGGATTTTGGTCCTGGCTCTGGAGTGTCTGTAGCAGGAAGCATTCATCCCGGTGCCTCTAAGCCCCAGCATTCATCCAGCAGTGTTTACACCACAGCAGGTCATGCCTTTACTATTCACTATGGGGGCTTAGCCCAGACAGCCCCATCCATCTAGCACAGGGCTGAGTAGTGCTGCCATACCAATGATTAAGTGACATGGCCACAGGCATTAGCAGGCACATGTACACTTGAACATGAAAGTATGCATGGACTGTATGACTAGACAAATCCTAGATTGATAAACACTTGAATAGGCAATGACTGATCACACACACATATGTACATCCATAAATGGAGACACATACTGTGAAATGACATGTAACCGGTGTCAGATTACCTAGGAGGTTGGCAATGACATCTGTCTTTGACCTCTAGGTTATATGATGATTTTGCTGGGCAGTGCAGTATTTTTTCAACTGGTTTTCATCACTCTTAGATCATGCCTCCTGTGACCCCAGTTGAACAGACTGTTCACCTCATTTGATTCCTTTGCAGTAATCTTTTATATTGGTTGAGATTGTTTTATTACTGCTAATGAGGCAAATTGAAAGCCTAGGCCCCAAGGGTGTATGACTAGGCCGCTGGCGATGGTAAAACAGAACATGTAAATGTTCATAGGTTATTAAACATTGATTTCGCTTGGATTAAGAGGCACTAAGCGCTATGAATTTAAAATGTGTCCTGTAAAGCTGTTATAAGCCGAGTGGAGAGAACTAATGGAAATATTATTTATGTGTACACACAGACTTATACACACCAGGGTTGGGCTCAATTCTAATCAAAGGCAGTTAATTAAAAAATAAAAAATAATAAAAGGGGTATTTATTTTCAATTACTTCTCAATAAACTACAAAGTAGAAGCTATTAATTTCAAAAGTTAAACATTTTTTAAATTCAAATCACTTCCTGAACTGCCTTCAATTCGATTTGAACCCAACACTAATACACACTCACACAAGTATGGCCAGACGAATTACCAGAACGTGTACACCGAGCATGCGCTGACCAACTGGCAAGTGTCATCACTGACATTTTCAACCTCTCCCTGTCTAATAGTCTGTAAAACCAGTCTGTAATACCAACATGTTTCAAGCAGACCACCATAGTCCCTGTGCCCACGAATACTAAGGTAATCTGCCTAAATGACTACCGACCCATAGCACTCACGTCCGTAGCCATGAAATGCTTTGAAAGGCTGGTCATGGCTCACATCAACACCATTATCCCAGAAACCCTAGACCCACTCCAATTTGCATACCGCACCAACAGTTCCACAGAGGATGCCATCTCTATTGCACTTCACACTGCCCTTTCCCACCTGGACAAAAGGAACACCTATGTGAGAATGCTATTCATTGACTACAGGTCAGCGTTCAACACCATAGTGCCCTCAAAGCTCATCACTATGCTAAGAACCCTGGGACTAAACATCTCCCTCTGCAACTGGATCCTAGACTTCCTGACAGGTCGCCCCCCTGGTGGTGAGGGTAGGTAGCAGCACATCCGCCACGCTGATCCTCAACACGAGGACCCCTCAGGGGTGCGTGCTCAGTCCCCCTCCTGTACTCCCTGTTCACTCATGACTGTGTGGCCAGGCATAACTCCAAAACCATCATTAAGTTTGCTGATGACACAACAGTTGTTGGCCTGATCACCAACAACAATGAGACAGCCTATAGGGAGGTGGTCAGAGACCTGGCCGTGTGGTGCCAGGACAACAAACTCTCCCTCAACGTGATCAAGACAAATGAGATGATTGTGGACTAAAGGAAAAAGAGGACCGAACACGCCCCCATTCTCATCGACGGGGCTGTAGTGGAGCAGGTTGAGAGCTTCAAGTTCTTTGGTGGTGTCCACATCACCAACAAACTAACATGGTCCAAGCACACCAAGACAGTCGTGAAAAGGGCACAACAAACCCTATTCCCCCTTAGGAGACTGAAACGATTTGGCATGGGTCCTCAGATCCTCAAAAGCTGCAACTGGTATGGCAACTGCTCGGCCTCCGACAGCAAGGCACTACAGAGGGAAGTGCATTTGGCCCAGTACATTACTGGGGTCAAGCTTCCTGCCATCCAGGACCTCTATACCAGGCGGTGTCAGAGGAAGGCCCTAAACATTGTCAAAGACTCCAGCCACCCTAGTCATAGACTGTTCTCTCTGCTACTGCACGGCAAGCGGTACCCGAGCGCCAAGTCTAGGTCCAAGAAGCTTCTAAACAGCTTCCAACCCCAAGCCATAAGACTCCTGAACACCTAATCAAATGGCTACCCAGACTATTTGCACCCTCCCCACGCCACTTTTTTTATTATCTATGCATAGCCACTTTCAATAACCATACCTGCATGTACATAATTACCTCAATTACCTCAACACCGGTGCCCTGGCACATTGACACATTGACTCTGTAACGGTACCCTTGTATATAGCCCCACGATTGTGATTTAATGCTGCTCTTTAATTATTCGTTTTTATTATCTCTTACTTTTTATAGGTATTTTCTTAAAACTGCATTGTTGGTTAAGGGTTTGTAAGTAAGCATTTCACGTTAAGGTCTACACCTGTTTTATTCAGAGCATGTAACAAATTAAATTTGATTTGATCCTTGTGTTGGGACAGCCCTACATCTCTGCTTCCCAGAATCACATAGGCTACACTAGTATGCTTTTTACCACATACAGGCAGGTATACACACAAATGAGGATCCATTGTCTCACACACACACAAATAATCAGTACATGAGCATATTCCCCAATTAGTCACGCAGTCAGATAAAACGGCACAGAGTGAAATCAAATATCCTTAGGGCCAACATATCTAACACATCCACTCAGAGAGAGAGAGAGAGAGAGAGAGAGAGAGAGAGAGAGAGAGAGAGAGAGAGAGAGAGAGAGAGAGAGAGAGAGAGAGAGAGAGAGAGAGAGAGAGAGAGAGAGAGAGAGAGAGAGAGAGAGAGAGAGAGAGAGAGGAGTGGGAAATTAAACAGGAATATTTCCATTAGGAACAGACTGTATCCACCTGGAGCCATCACAGTAGTGTAGCAAAGAGGACTGGATTCTCAAGGTCAGAACATGCCTAACGCATTAGTCATCCAATAGCATGTGAAATGCCCTAATCACTTTCACCTGCGGAGAAATACATCCATGTGAGAGACACTACGTGAACTCATGTATGGTATAAAACACAAAGGACAGATCAATATGATCTGAAAGTTATTTTTAAGACAGTTAGTTCAGGGTCGTAGTGATGACGGCTGTTGCTTCAGTTGTGTGCCTGTTTAGGTTGCTGGATGTAAAGGAAGATGTTGTATGTAAGTGTTCATAGCTTAAGATAGTTATTTTCTTAAACCAAAACAGATTCCACTGAATTAAGAAAGGGCCTAATATGTAGTGTAGCAACTATTGCAGATTACAAATTAATATTAGGATAGGTCTGCACCATCAAAAGGATTTCTTTGGAAACATTTACAGTTTAAGTCATTTAGCAGGTGCTTTTTATCCAGAGCAACTTACAGTAGTGAGGGCATACATTTTCATTCTGGCCCCGTGTGAGAATCGAGCCCACAACCCTAGCATTGCAAGCACCATGGTCAACCAACTGAGCCACACTTGGCCAGAGGGAGATGATTTCAGTTCAGATGAAAAGGCTGATTAAAAGTAACATCACTTCCTGGAATTCTCCATGGTCTACAGAGCACTTATAGAAAAGAACATGAGCACACGCAAAGTGTGTGTGTGTGTGTGTGTGTGTGTGTGTGTGTGTGTGTGTGTGTGTGTGTGTGTGTGTGTGTGTGTGTGTGTGTGTGTGTGTGTGTGTGTGTGTGTGTGTGTGTGTGTGTGTGTGTGTGTGTGTGTGTGTGTGTGTGTGTGTGTGTGTGTGTGTGTGTGTGTGTGTGTGTGTGAGAGAGAAGACAAACATACTGTACAGTACCCGTACAAAGTTTGGACACACCTACTCATTCAAGGGTCATTCAAGGGTTTTTGCATCCCAAATAAGTGCTTCACAGAGTTCAAGGAACAGACACATCTCAACATCAACTGTTCAGAGGAGACTACGTGAATCAGGCCTTCATGGTGAAATTTCTGCAGTGCCTTAGACCGCTTCTACAATTTAGAAAGTAGTAAAAATAAAGAAAAACCCTTGAATGAGTAGGTGTGTCCAAACTTTTGAGTGGTACTGTACATACCGTCAGAGCACTGTGAACAGAGGTACACACACGCATGTGCACACACACACACACACAGCACATCATAACATCATAGCTGAGACAACAATTTATACTCTGGTTATTTTATAGTAAATATGTTCCGCCACTATAATGTCAACAGTGAATAATCCATGTAATTCTTTTAGAAAAGCCCCAGGTTAATAGACAGCTGATGAATAAATGAAAGAAAATTTTTACATCAACTTCGGGAAGAGATTCAGCTGTTTAATAATTTTTGAGGCCAATGAATGAATTCCATTGTGTGCTCAAATTGCAGTATGTGGTTGTTTTGAATTGAATCAATTCACAAGGGCTTTTAATATTTATGCCCATCGAGCAATAATGTGTTGGCAACACTTAAAAGTGAATGAATTCACTCACCGTTCCATCATTATCTTTTTCAATTGAAATAAAGACATTTTATAATAATGATGTTGAGACAAGCTAAAAGATGAAGGGTATGATATACAATGAGCCATGATGGAAAAAAACACATGAAGTTTCACTTAATATACCATATGTCTTAATATATGTCTTAATATACTGTACAACTTAATATATGTCTTAATATACAGTTGAAGTCGGAGGTTTACATACACTTATGTTGGAGTCATCATTTTTCACCCACTCCACAAAGTTCTTGTTAACAAACTATAGTTTTGGCATGTCGGGTAGGACATCTACTTTGTGCACATAAGTCATTTTTCCAACAATTGTTTAAAGACAGATTATTTCACTTATAATTTCACTTATAATAATAATTGCAGTGGGTCAGAAGTTGACATACACTAAATTGACTGTGCCTTTAAACAGCTAGGAGACGCGTTCTGTCTCCTAGAGATGAACGTACTTTGGTGCGAAAAGTGCAAATCAATCCCAGAACAACAGCAAAGGAACTTGTGAAGATGCTGGAGGAAACAGGTACAAAAGTATCTATATCCACTGTAAAACGAGTCCTACATCAACATAACCTGAAAGGTCACTCAGCAAGGAAGAAGCCACTGCTCCAAAACCACCATAAAAAAGCCAGACCACGGTTTGCAACTGCACAACTGGGACAAAGATCGTACTTTTTGGAGAAATGTCCTCTGGTCTGTTGAAACAAAAATAGAACTGTTTGGCCATAATGACCATCTTTATGTTTGAAGGAAAAAGGGGGAGGCTTGCAAGCTGAAGAACACCATCCTAACCGTGAAGCATGTGGTTGACAGCATCATGTTGTGGGGGTGCTTTGCTGCAAGAGAGACTGGTGCACTTCACGAAATAGATGGCATCATGAGGAAGGAAAATTATGTGGATATATTGACGCAACATCTCAAGACATCAGTTAGGAAGTTAAAGCTTGGTCAAAAATGGGTCTTCCACATGGAGAATGTCCACAAGCATACTTCCAAAGTTGTGGCAAAATGACTTAAGGACAACAAAATCAAGGTATTGGAGTCACAAAGCCTCAGAGGTGTGGACTCGAGTCACATGACTTGGACTCGAGTCAGACTCGAATCACGAATATGGTAACTTGCAACTCGACTTTGACTTTAACACCAATGACTTGTGACTTGACTTGGACTTGAGCCTTTTGACTCGACCTGACTTGATACCCTCCCAAGTCCAAATAATAAAAATGATGCTATTAAAAAAAATGTGCAGCGGATCAAATCTTAATTTACGGATTACAGTTTGAATCGGACAGTAGCCAATCAATGACATACATTAGCCTACTGTAACCACACACAGAGAGTGTGTGTGTGTGTTAAGGTTGGGCAATTGTGTACACGCCTATATCGCCTGATTGCACCCCATAGCGATCCTCGATAGTCGATCGCAATGGGGGGGGTAGTCTTTCTCATGGCTACCCATGTATTTCCATGGAAATATAAAGTTTATTTGGAAAGTCATAAATATATACATTTTTAAAGCATTCATGATTTGCGTAAATGTAATACACTAACTATTACTCTTGTTAAAAATATGAAATGGTATTACATTTGGTTTTACATTTGGAAAATGATGTGGATATATTGAAGCAACATCTCAAGACATCAGTTAGGAAGTTAAAGCTTGGTCGCAAATGGGTATTCCAAATGGACAATGACCCCAAAAATACTTCCAAAGTTGTGGCAAAATGGCTTAAGGACAACAAAGTCAAGGTATTGGAGTGGCCATCACAAAACCCTGACCCCAATCCTATAGAACATTTGTGGGCAGAACTGAAAAAGTGTGTGCGAGCAAGGAGGCCTACAAAACTGACTCAGTTACACCAGCTCTGTCAGGAGGAATGGGCCAAAATTCACCCAACTTATTGTGGGAAGCTTGTGGAAGGCTACCCAACACGTTTGACCCAAGTTAAACAATTTAAAGGCAATGCTACAAAATACTAAATGAGTGTATGGAAACTTCTGACCCACTGGGAATTTGATGAAAGAAATAAAAGCTGAAATAAATCATTCTCTCTACTATTATTCTGACATTTGACATTCTTAATATAAAGTGGTGATCCTCACTGACCTAAAACAGGGAATTTTTACTTGGATTAAATGTCAGGAATTGTGAAAAACTGAGTTTAAATATATTTGGCTAAGGTGTATGTAAACTTCCATCTTCAACTGTACGTCTTAATACACAACTTAATGTACTTCTTAATATATAACTTAATTTACATCTTAATATGCAACTTAATATACGTCTTAATAAAAGTCTTTAATATACGACTTAATATACGTCTTGATATACGTCTTAATATACGTCTTAATATACGTCTTAATATACGTCTTAATATACGTCTTAATATACGTCTTAATATACGTCTTCATATACATCTTAATATACGTCTTCATATACATCTTAATATACGTCTTAATATACGTCTTCATATACATCTTAATATACGTCTTAATATACGTCTTAATATACGTCTTAATATACGTCTTAATATACGTCTTAATATACGTCTTCATATACATCTTAATATACGTCTTCATATACATCTTAATATACGTCTTGATATAGGTCTTAATATACGTCTTAATATACGTCTTAATATACGTCTTAATATACGTCTTAATATACGTCTTAATATACGTCTTAATATACGTCTTAATTTTCATCTTAATATACCTCTTAATATACGTCTTCATATACGTCTTAATTTTCATCTTAATATACGTCTTAATATACGTCTTCATATACGTCTTAATTTTCATCTTAATATACGTCTTAATATACTTCTTAATATACGTCTTCATATACATCTTTATATACGTCTTAATAAAAGTCTTTAATATACGTCTTAATATACGTCTTGATATACATCTTTATATACGTCTTAATTTTCATCTTCATATACGTCTTAATTTTCATCTTAATATACGTCTTAATATACTTCTTAATATACGTCTTCATATACATCTTAATATACATCGTAATATACTTCTTAATATGTGTCTTCATTTTCATCTTAATATACGTCTTAATATACGTCTTAATATACGTCTTCATATACATCTTAATATACATCTTTATATACGTCTTAATATACATCTTAATATACATCTTTATATACGTCTTAATATACATCTTAATATACATCTTAATATACATCATCTTAATATACATCTTTAATATACATCGTAATATACTTCTTAATATGTGTCTTCATATGCGTCTTAATATACATCTTAATATACATCTTAATATACTTGTCCACTCTCCAGTGTAATTTCCACACACACATAGCAAACCTATGCAATTCTAATGTGCGTATGAGTGTACATTTATTTTGTAAAAGAATGTCATGTGTGTGTTCACTTCACATGGGTGCATGGGTGTTTGTGTGTGCACACACGTGAATGTATTTTCGTTCCCCTCTGTGTCTGTTCACTCTCTCCCCCTACCCGCTCTTGCCCACCTGCCAGTGCTGATGAATGGCCTGGTCATGTGAGTCCATTTCCCCCAGTGCTCACCTGTAAGAGGGACCCATTCATCCCATCCACACAACAACTCCACACAGATGCTTACCACAGACGGCTGGTGTCACCTTCATTGGGGAAGACGGGCTCATAATAATGGCTGGAACAGAATAAATGGAATGGTATAGAACTCATCAAACATGTGGTTTCCATGTGTTTGATTTCATGTCGTTCTCACCATTCCAGCCATTATTATGAGCCATCCTCCCCTCAGCAGCCTCCTGTGCTGCTCACATACATCAATAGCCCAGCTGGCACTTGCCTAACATGGGAAGCCTGCAGAGCTGGACTTCCACTCTACATCACAGCTTTCTCTGTGTCTGTCTGTCTCTCCAGGAAAACTCAAATCTGCAGAGCAATAAAAAAAAGAAAGCAGCATCCAACAGGTCAGATGCAAGACTATATATTATGTTTCACAGCCGGAGGTTGAATGAGGAAGTTAGTGTCTGGAAAACATGGGACAGTTTTATAAATGTCCATGGGCCAATTATTATTTAAGTGCTTCTCAGTACTGGAGAAGTGAAAATATCAGTCACAAATGGAAGCATATTTCTTATCAGTCAACATTCATTTGAGATGAGATGGCCAGCAATCTCCACTAATATGGGATACTTAATAACAGTGATGAGAATGTTGCTGACTAAATTGTGTAACAAACACAGCAGTATGTGGTTCTGGACTCAGATCCTGAGTTGTCCTTGACCACATGACATGACCAGTAAGCCTTTGGGCCCTACTGTGGTTCCTATGTGCGCCCATGCATGGAGCTCTTATCCTTCGTCTTAACAGCAGTAGGTTGGGATGAGAACACCTTCCTTCCTTCAGGGTGAGGAATGTGGAACATCTGGACAGTGTCTCAGTGACAGTCCCCACCGGTACTCTCACCTTTCCCTGTGGTCACAGGGATCACGCCAGGGTCACAGGATGGGGTAATTTCCCGAGCAGCTCCGTCATAGCCAATCCCCAGGTTCCGTCGGGAGACAGGACTGTGTTATTTCAACAGAGTGTCAGGGATGGAGCTCTGTTATGCAGTGTGATGGATAGACCTAAGCTTTTTACTGACTGGGATGTTCTGTGTGTACATTCTCATTTCAAACAGATAAGGATCTATATAAAACAAACCTGGTATACCTTCACGGTGAAATCTGTGTAACATCAGCCACTACTTCATCAGTGTTCATAACAATAAGCCTGCTAATGCATTATATATTAGTCACATATGAATGCAGCAACAGTATCCTACTTATTTGATCTCAAGAAGCAGATGGATTCAAGAACTGGGGATTCTGACTGAAGTAGAGGTGGTTTTTGTTAGTAGTGTTTCTTGTGTCTTCAGTGGTTTGGTTTTCCCTGAGGGTCGGTTGTATACAACCGTTCCTAGCCTATTTTAAAGATCAGGTGAGACTTTACGCTGCCAAGTGAGTCTCTCCGCTCATGTACCTCACCATGCCTGAACAACACACAATGCAAAGTGGACCAAGTCAAGCGAGGCCCCTGTCTGTTTGATGTTGTGTTCAAAAGGCAGAGGGTGGTGACAGACAGGAGTGGTTTGAACAGAACTGAGAGTAAGAGACCTGGGACGGTTCCGGCCTTCAGTCACAGCAGGGGTGTTCCTCCTCCAACCCAGAGGGGATCACGCCAGCTTGCCTAATGGTCACTGCAGGAACACTGATCAAAGGAACCTCTCCCTCACCATACGTCACCATACTGTGGCAGGGTAAAGCTCAAACTCTGTGTGAAATAAACATGTTGAAGAGGGTGTTTATAGTTTGTAAGTTTACTGTTTGGCCTTTAAAAGTGGGGCTCTAAGGGAGCTTAGAAAGAAGCTGTCTTAGGTTTTATAATGTGCTTTGTAATACCAACATTTAAAATTCAGGTTGCTCTGTGCAAAGGTCTGTAATTCCCCTCCGTCTTGCTTTTGAGCTTATTTGTAGCATATACTCTGGAACGATTTCACTGTCTGATTGATCTCAAACTTGACCTGCGACATCTTGACCTTCCACCACTGCGATGGAAATGGAGTCATAGTTTAACAGCATTGGATGAGTATAAAACCACAGAGGCACCATAAAACAACACAACAATTATTTTATTGGTACAGTACTTTACTAGCCAGGGTAATTTCCTGTGTGTCAGATATGAGGTTAGTGGCTGTAGAGAAAGCTCAGCAACTCTCAATCTAGACCCTTATAGAGAAATGCTGCTGTGTTGATATTACTGTTGGAGAGGCCTGCAGATATGAGTGTGTGGACACACTCACACACACGCACACGCACGCACACATGCACACACGCACACACCGGCCTTTACCGCCGCTCTAGCTCCCACCTCACTCAATGACAGCTCATTCCAAATCAATAAGAGAGAGCCGGTACAGAGCATGATTTCCCCCACAATCAACCAGAAAAGAGGTAGTGAATCAATAATTACTGTCCTTGTAATGGGACTACACCCCCTAGAACGCATTGATGTCCCCAGATCTCATAGCTAGGCTCTTCAGAAAGCGAGAGTTTAGACAGTTGAACCATTATACTGCGCTTGTCATTTCAACAAACGGCTTAGAAAATAGAGTGGCTGACATGTTCAATCGTGTTTAATCATCTCCAGCACTGCTTAGAAATCAGTGATCACTCTGGGGTGTGGGAATCGACTCTTTAAAGTGTGCTACATGAATACAAGTGTTCAATGTGGCCTCTGTTGTAGCTGCATGAGTGAGTGAAGATATTGACCAGGTGATAGGATTGTTTTAGGTTGCTTTGTTGCATTCACATCCTGCATGTTAAGACCAGACAGAGCCAGCATACAGGAGCTCTACAAGACTAAGACGTGACATGATATGGGCAACCACCATCTCCCTCACTTCAAGCTGTCGGGAAGGCGAACAGTTCTGGACTGTCCACTCTGTTACTTTTGTTTTGTGGATGTAAGGAATGGGAATTACGTTTTGTGGATGTAAGGAATGGGAATTAGGTTTTGTGGATTTAAGGAATGGGAATGACGTTTTGTGGATGTAAGGAATGGGAATTGGGTTTTGTGGATGTAAGGAATGGGAATTGGGTTTTGTGGATGTAAGGAATGGGAATTAGGTTTTGTGGATGTAAGGAATGGGAATTAGGTTTTGTGGATGTAAGGAATGGGAATTAGGTTTTGTGGATGTAAGGAATGGGAATTAGGTTTTTTTGTGGAGGTTTTGTGGATGTAAGGAATGGGAATTAGGTTTTGTGGATGTAAGGAATGGGAATAAGGAATATTATGTTTTGTGGATGTAAGGAATGGGAATTAGGTTTTGTGGATGTAAGGAATGGGAATTAGGTTTTGTGGATGTAAGGAATGGGAATTAGGTTTTGTGGATGTAAGGAATGGGAATTAGGTTTTGTGGATGTAAGGAATGGGAATTAGGTTTTGTGGATGTAAGGAATGGGAATTAAGGAAGGAATTTTTGTGGATGTAAGGAATGGGAATTAGGTTTTGTGGATGTAAGGAATGGGAATTAGGTTTTGTGGATGTAAGGAATGGGAATTATGTTTTGTGGATGTAAGGAATGGGAATTAGGTTTTGTGGATGTAAGGAATGGGAATTAGGTTTTGTGGATGTAAGGAATGGGAATTAGGTTTTGTGGATGTAAGGAATGGGAATTAGGTTTTGTGGATGTAAGGAATGGGAATTAGGTTTTGTGGATGTAAGGAATGGGAATTAGGTTTTGTGGATGTAAGGAATGGGAATTAGGTTTTTTGTGGATGAATTAGGTTTTGTGGATGTAAGGAATGGGAATTAGGTTTTGTGGATGTAAGGAATGGGAATTAGGTTTTGTGGATGTAAGGAATGGGAATTAGGTTTTGTGGATGTAAGGAATGGGAATTAGGTTTTGTGGATGTAAGGATTGGGAATTAGGTTTTGTGTCAGTGTGAAATTGGAACCAATGAGGCATTGGGAATGTGTCTGTGTCATGTTTGTCATTTATTATCATGTCTTGTCCCTGTGCTCCCCATTCTATTCGTTTCCCTCTGCTGGTCTTATTAGGTTCTTTCCCTCTTTCTATCCCTCTCTCTCCCCCTCCCTCTCTCACTCTCTCGCTCTCTCTTCTCTCTATCGTTCCGTTCCTGCTCTCAGCTGTTCCTATTCCCCTAATCATCATTTAGTCTTCCCACACCTGTTCCCGATCCTTTCCCCTGATTAGAGTCCCTATTTCTTCCTTTGTGTTCCGTTCCTGTCCCGTCGGTTCCTTGTTTAGAATTCACCGTGCTGTGATTGTGTATCGCCCTGTCCTGTCGTGTTTTTGCCTTCATCAGATGCTGCGTGTGAGCAGGTGTCTCTGTCAGCTACGGCCAGCGCCTACCCGAAGCGACCTGCAGTCTGTGGCCGCTTCTCCTGTTCTTCCCCTCTACAGACTAGAGGATTTCTGTTATTCCCTGTTTGGACATTTCCTGTTAAGGATTCAGGATTTGTCGTTTTTGTTTGACTTGAATAAACTCTGTTTCTGTTAAGTCGCTTTTGGGTCCTCTTTCACCTGCATGACAGAAGGAACCGACCAAGGAATGGACCCAGCGACTTCAGACGCTCGTTTTCAAGATCCAAGGAGCCATGCTCGGCAGACACGAGCAGGAATTGTCTGCTGCTCGCCATGCCGTGGAGAACCTGGCCGCTCAGGTTTTCTGGACAGTTCCAGAGTCTACGTCTGTGCCACCTGTTACTTCCTGGCCTGCCGAGCCTCCAGAACCTAGGGTTAATAACCCACCTTGCTACTCCGGGCAGCCCACTGAGTGCCGCTCCTTTCTCACGCAGTGTGAGATTGTGTTCTCTCTCCAACCCAACACATACTCTAGAGAGAGAGCTCGGGTTGCTTACGTCATTTCACTCCTTACTGGCCGGGCTCGAGAATGGGGCACAGCTATCTGGGAGGCAAGGGCTGATTGCTCTAACAAGTTCCAGAACTTTAAAGAGGAGATGATTCGGGTTTTTGTTCAGTTTTTGGTAGGGAGGCTTCTAGGGCCCTGGCTTCCTTATGCCAAGGTGAACGGTCCATAACGGATTATTCTATTGAGTTTGCACTCTTGCTGCCTCTAGTGAGTGGAACGAGCCGGCGCTGCTCGCTCGTTTTCTGGAGGGACTCCACGCAGTGGTTAAGGATGAGATTCTCTCCCGGGAGGTTCCTTCAGATGTGGACTCTTTGATTGCTCTCGCCATCCGCATAGAACGACGGGTAGATCTTCGTCACCGGGCTCGTGGAAGAGAGCTCGCATCAACGGTGTTTCCCTGCTCCGCATCGCAACCATCTCCCTCCTCTGGCTTTGAGACTGAGCCCATGCAGCTGGGAGGGATTCGCATCTCGACTAAGGAGAGGGAACGGAGGATCACCAACCGCCTGTGCCTCTATTGCGGAGTTGCTGGACATTTTGTTAATTCATGTCCAGTAAGAGGCCAGAGCCCATCAGTAAGCGGAGGGCTACTGGTGAGCGCTACTACTCAGGTCTCTTCATCTAGATCTGCGCACGGTCTTCAGTCGGTCCCGAGCCAACTCCCTTCCTCCTCACCGGTCGTATGATTGTAGTATTGATCTCCTTCCGGGGACCACTCCTCCTCGAGGTAGACTATACTCTCTGTCGGCTCCCGAACGTAAGGCTCTCGAGGATTATTTGTCTGTGTCTCTTGACGCCGGTACCATAGTGCCTTCTTCTTCTCCGGCCGGGGCGGGGTTCTTTTTTGTTAAGAAGAAGGACGGTACTCTGCGCCCCTGCGTGGATTATCGAGGGCTGAATGACATAACGGTTAAGAATCGTTATCCGCTTCCCCTTATGTCATCAGCCTTCGAGATTCTGCAGGGAGCCAGGTGCTTTACTAAGTTGGACCTTCGTAACGCTTACCATCTCGTGCGCATCAGAGAGGGGGACGAGTGGAAAACGGCGTTTAACACTCCGTTAGGGCATTTTGAGTACCGGGTTCTGCCGTTCGGTCTCGCCAATGCGCCAGCTGTTTTTCAGGCATTAGTTAATGATGTTCTGAGAGACATGCTGAACATCTTTGTTTTTGTCTATCTTGACGATATCCTGATTTTTTCTCCGTCACTCGAGATTCATGTTCAGCACGTTCGACGTGTTCTACAGCGCCTTTTAGAGAATTGTCTCTACGTAAAGGCTGAGAAGTGCTCTTTTCATGTCTCCTCCGTTACTTTTCTCGGTTCCGTTATTTCCGCTGAAGGCATTCAGATGGATTCCGCTAAGGTCCAAGCTGTCAGTGATTGGCCCGTTCCAAGGTCACGTGTCGAGTTGCAGCGCTTTTAGGTTTCGCTAATTTCTATCGGCGTTTCATTCGTAATTTCGGTCAAGTTGCTGCCCCTCTCACAGCTCTTACTTCTGTCAAGACGTGTTTTAAGTGGTCCGGTTCCGCCCAGGGAGCTTTTGATCTTCTAAAAGAACGTTTTACGTCCGCTCCTATCCTCGTTACTCCTGACGTCACTAGACAATTCATTGTCGAGGTTGGCTTCAGAGGTAGGCGTGGGAGCCATTCTATCCCAGCGCTTCCAGTCTGACGATAAGGTTCATCCTTGCGCTTATTTTTCTCATCGCCTGTCGCCATCTGAGCGCAACTATGATGTGGGTAACCGTGAACTGCTCGCCATCCGCTTAGCCCTAGGCGAATGGCGACAGTGGTTGGAGGGGGCGACCGTTCCTTTGTCGTTTGGACAGACCATAAGAACCTTGAGTACATCCGTTCTGCCAAACGACTTAATGCCCGTCAAGCTCGTTGGGCGTTGTTTTTCGCTCGTTTCGAGTTTGTGATTTCTTACCGTCCGGGTAGCAAGAACACCAAGCCTGATGCCTTATCCCGTCTGTTTAGTTCTTCTGTGGCTTCTACTGATCCCGAGGGGATTCTTCCTTATGGGCGTGTTGTCGGGTTAACAGTCTGGGAATTGAAAGACAGGTTAAGCAAGCACTCACGCACACTGCGTCGCCGCGCGCTTGTCCTAGTAACCTCCTTTTCGTTCCTGTTTCCACTCGTCTGGCTGTTCTTCAGTGGGCTCACTCTGCCAAGTTAGCTGGTCATCCCGGTGTTCGAGGCACTCTTGCGTCTATTCGCCAGCGCTTTTGGTGGCCGACTCAGGAGCGTGACACGCGCCGTTTCGTGGCTGCTTGTTCGGACTGCGCGCAGACTAAGTCGGGTAACTCTCCTCCTGCCGGTCGTCTCAGACCGCTCCCATTCCTTCTCGACCATGGTCTCACATCGCCTTAGACTTCATTACCGGTCTGCCTTTGTCTGCGGGGAAGACTGTGAGAGCCGCCAATAAACGCAGGATTAAGAGTCCAAGGTATTGTTGCGGCCAGAGAGTGTGGCTTTCCACTCGCAACCTTCCTCTTACGACAGCTTCTCGTAAGTTGACTCCGCGGTTCATTGGTCCGTTCCGTGTCTCCCAGGTCGTCAATCCTGTCGCTGTGCGACTGCTTCTTCCGCGACATCTTCGTCGCGTCCATCCTGTCTTCCATGTCTCCTGTGTTAAGCCCTTTCTTCGCACCCCCGTTCGTCTTCCCTCCCCCCTCCCGTCCTTGTCGAGCGCACCTATTTACAAGGTACATAAGATCATGGACATGCGTTCTCAGGGACGGGGTCACCAATACTTAGTGGATTGGGAGGGTTACGGTCCTGAGGAGAGGAGTTGGGTTCCGTCTCGGGACGTGCTGGACCGTTCACTCATCGATGATTTCCTCCGTTGCCGCCAGGATTCCTCCTCGAGTGCGCCAGGAGGCGCTCGGTGAGTGGGGGGTACTGTCATGTTTGTCATTTATTATCATGTCTTGTCCCTGTGCTCCCCATTCTATTCGTTTCCCTCTGCTGGTCTTATTAGGTTCTTTCCCTCTTTCTATCCCTCTCTCTCCCCCTCCCTCTCTCACTCTCTCGCTCTCTCTTCTCTCTATCGTTCCGTTCCTGCTCTCAGCTGTTCCTATTCCCCTAATCATCATTTAGTCTTCCCACACCTGTTCCCGATCCTTTCCCCTGATTAGAGTCCCTATTTCTTCCTTTGTGTTCCGTTCCTGTCCCGTCGGTTCCTTGTTTAGAATTCACCGTGCTGTGATTGTGTATCGCCCTGTCCTGTCGTGTTTTGCCTTCATCAGATGCTGCGTGTGAGCAGGTGTCTCTGTCAGCTACGGCCAGCGCCTACCCGAAGCGACCTGCAGTCTGTGGCCGCTTCTCCTGTTCTTCCCCTCTACAGACTAGAGGATTTCTGTTATTCCCTGTTTGGACATTTCCTGTTAAGGATTCAGGATTTGTCGTTTTCTGTTTGGACTTGAATAAACTCTGTTTCTGTTAAGTCGCTTTTGGGTCCTCTTTCACCTGCATGACAGTCTGAGAATGGACAACATCTCTTTGAATGCATTTTCATTTTGTTTTGCTAACATTTTTTTGGTCAATTCGATTGTTGATATGTACATTTCGCTAGAACCTTTTTTATTATATATGTGTGCGATTTTTGTGGCCGCCGCGCATTGAAAGAATTGTAAATCCATTGTGAAAGGCTATGAAGTTTGCGTTGCAAACTATTCCAATGAAATGTGTCCATATATTGGTATTTTAGTGCCACCTATTGGTTGTAACTGGATGCCACATCAGTTTAAGGGTGAGCTGAGCTGAGCTGAGCAGTGTGTCATTTTTACATTTGGTGAAAGTTATTAGTAACTTTTGGTTAATAGCCTATGTCACTCTGGTTGTTGGTGTTAGCTGTTGTATGGTAAACTTGGTATATTTATAAATCTGGCTTTGATAATAGCCAGTGCTTACCCAGCCACCGACCTCACCACACGTCACTGCTGTGTGTGTGTGTGTGTGTGTGTGTGTGTGTGTGTGTGTGTGTGTGTGTGTGTGTGTGTGTGTGTGTGTGTGTGTGTGTGTGTGTGTGTGTGTGTGTGTGTGTGTGTGTGTGTGTGTGTGTGTGTGTGTGTGTGTGTGTGTGTGTGTGTGTGTGTGTGTGTGTGTGTGTGTGTGTGTGTGTGTGTGTGTGTGTGTGTGTGTGTGCGTTGTTCAGTTCCAGGTATGCGAGTGCCACGTTATGTAGACGCCCAAAAGAGCACGGCTACCCCAGGTAATACCCACACAACATGGTTAGGCAATGCACATGCGCAAAATTTGAAATCCACTCAATGCAACGACTATCAGTTAGGCCAGGGTTTCCCCAACTTGGTTAGGCAGGGCAGCAAGTTCTATGCTGACCCTGTCCATTAAACAGTCATTTCAGTCAGGAATGTCCGTGCACATCAACAATTTGAGTGGATGAGGATTTTGGGGAGGAAGGCACACCCTGACGCCTTTCCTGTGGTTTTGATGCAGTTTTAGCGAATGTTGTAAGTTTGAGCATAAAAACCACCAGAGTTACTGAGAAGAAACATTAGATAACAAAAAATATTTTTAAATAATATTATTATTATATATTTTTTTACCTAATTCACACAAATCTAAGTAAAGGGATGGAATCAGAATATGTACATATAAGAATATGGATGGACCATGACCGACCGGCATAGACGAGATGCAATAGATGGTATAAAATACAGTATATACATCACGGATGTATATACAAGATATGTAAACGTCATTATTAAAGTGGCATTAATAAAGTGACTAGGGATCCATTTGTTAGAGTGGCTAATGATTTCAAGTCTGTATGTAGGCAGCAGCCTCTCTGTGCTAGTGATGGCTGTTTAACAGTCTGATGGCCTTGAGATAGAAGCTATGTTTCAGTCTCTCGGTCCCAGCTTTGATGCACCTGTACTGACCTCGCCTTCTGGATGATAGGGGGTGAACAGGCAGTGGCTTGGGTGGTTGTTGCAGATTAAAGGAGGATAGATTCTTTACATTTTGAGACAGTTTTATTAAATAGCATATGGGTGTTTAAATATACATCACTAGGCCCAGCCACTTAGCTCTAAGTACATATCAAATCCCTTCTGCTGTGTGGAGATGCTCTGTGGGCTCTCTAGGCTTCTCTCTGCCTTAAACCCAGAACTGCATTGATGAACTCGAAAAATAGACTATTCTCTTGACTTTAATCTTGTGTTGTTTCTCTTGTTCTCTTGTCTTTTGAACACACAAGGCTAAGATGAGCAGTCAATAGGAGCAATCAAGCAAAACAAGGTCCTTCAAATAAACCCACCCTTCACCACTTTAGTCTCACATGACCACACTTTCAAGAATCATATTAAATTTCAGAATGACCATGTGAATGCCAGAAATTGAGGTTCGAGTAAAAGGGTGAATTGTCCCTGAGTTTGTTTTGTTGGATTCCTTTGTACAATAACAATAACATGTTCCCTTCAGCAAACTCGCAAACAAGATATAATACTTCCTGCAGGTCAAATCAGAGGCTTCACTTTTGCCCTAAATCTTACAACTGCACAATTTTAAGTTGTAAAAATCCAAGGATCTCAACCCCCGTAGTCTAAGGATCTCAACCCCCGAAGTCTAAGGATCTCAACCCCCGTAGTCTAAGGATCTCAACCCCGTAGTCTAAGGATCTCAACCCCGTAGTCTAAGGATCTCTCTAAGGAACCCCGTAGTCTAAGGATCTCAGGATCTCAACCCCGTAGTCTAAGGATCTCAACCCCCGTAGTCTAAGGATCTCAACCCCGTAGTCTAAGGATCTGAACCCCCGTAGTCTAAGGATCTCAACCCCGTAGTCTAAGGATCTCAACCCCCGTAGGATCTCCACCCTCGTAGTCTAAGGATCTCAACCCTTGTAGTCTAAGAATCTCAAGGATCTCATCCCCGTAGTCTAAGGATCTCAACCCTCGTAGTCTAAGGATCTCAACCCTCGTAGTCTAAGGATCTCAAGGATCTCAATCTCCCTCGTAGTCTAAGGATCTCTAAGGAAGTCTAAGGATCTCCCCTAAGGATCTCCACCCTCGTAGTCTAAGGATCTCAACCCTTGTAGTCTAAGTCTAAGGATCTCTCATCCCTCGTAGTCTAAGGATCTCAACCCCCGTAGTCTAAGGATCTCAACCCCCGTAGTCTAAGGATCTCAACCCCCGTAGTCTAAGGATCTCAACCCCGTAGTCTAAGGATCTCAACCCCCGTAGTCTAAGGATCTCAGGAAGGATCTCAACCCCGTAGTCGTAGTCTAAGGATCTCAACCCCGTAGTCTAAGGATCTCAACCCCCGTAGTCTAAGGATCTCAACCCTCGTAGTCTAAGGATCTGAACCCCCGTAGTCTAAGGATCTCAACCCCCGTAGTGTAAGGATCTCAACCCTTGTAGTCTAAGGATCTCCACCCTCGTAGTCTAAGGATCTCAACCCTTGTAGTCTAAGAATCTCAACCCTCGTAGTCTAATGATCTCATCCCTCGTAGTCTAAGGATCTCAACCCTCGTAGTCTAAGGATCTCAACCCTCACAGTCTAAGGATCTCAACCCTCGTAGTCTAAGGATCTCCACCCTCGTAGTCTAAGGATCTCAACCCTCGTAGTCTAAGGATCTCAACCCTCACAGTCTAAGGATCTCAACCCTCACAGTCTAAGGATCTCAACCCTCGTAGTCTACGGATCTCAACCCTCATAGTCTAAGGATCTCAACCCTCGTAGTCCAAGGCTGTTGTTCCGTTTCACTATTTGCTGCTCCCTCGTACATAAACCCTCCCCTTCCTCTCTTTTTCCTTCTTTCCTTCCTCACATGACACTTTCCCATGGAGGATAGCAGGCTATTCATCTCTACTGAGCCCTAGTAGTTCACCCCTCATTCCTTCCTCCCCCTCTCCTCCTCTGAAGGATCCTTGCAGAGCTCCAGCGTTGATGAGGTGGCCACTGCTGCAGTTATATCATGGTAACTTATATTATTGGGCTGTGGCACGGCTCATCCCAAAGGCAGTGCTTAATTTGTAAATTGGGAGGTGGCGGAACGAAAAGAGAGCCCAAGAGAGGGTGCACATGCGCAAAATCTGGGAGGCTCTGAGGTATGGGAATGCACCTTTATAATAAAGCATTGCATGCATTATCCTTGCTTTTGCATACTGGCATAGAGCAGTAGAGTAGAGTTGAGGCACTTGCAGAAGTTGCACACATGGGGAAAATTTTTTTTAGCCAAGGGTCTGGGAAAAATGTGGCCTTTAAAAACTAATTTCATGCAATTCTACGTCATTTTAGATGACTGGAGACTTGAGCAGAATATTTTTTAACACCTCAATAATTATCAAAATGACAGGCTACTTTGACACCACTGACAAACTCCAAATCTGATCAATTAAAAAAACCTTGTCTTGAATCCATCAATAACCTAGGTGTCACGCCCTGGTCGTAGTATTTTGTGTTTTTCTTCATGTATTTGGTCAGACCAGGGTGTGACATGGGTTTTTGTATGTGGTGTGTAGATAGTGGGATTGTAGCTTTGTGGGGTGTTCTAGGTTATGGCTGTCTGAAGTGGTTCTCAATCAGAGGCAGGTGTTTATCGTTGTCTCTGATTGGGAACCATATTTAGGCAGCCATATTCTTTGGTTGTATTGTGGGTGATTGTCCTGATGTCCTTAGTCTGTGTTAGTTTGCACCAGTTAAGGCTGTTTTTGGTTTTCACTACGTTTATTGTTTTGTAGAGTTTGTGTTTTGGATTCGTGTTACGTTGTGTGATTAAACATGGATCGCAATATACAAGCTGCAGTTTGGTCCAACTCTCCTTCACCACATGAAAACCGTGACACTAGGTCTAGGTGTGTGGAGACACACATATTGTACAGTATGAGGAGGGAATTATAGTCCTAAAAAAGCTTTCCAGTTTCACTGACTCACCCAGTGATGCACAGCTCACTCACCGCTCATGCCAGAAGCTTATCTCTCTCCTGTTTTAATTTGTAAAACAATGCTGTTCAGTCAATAGGCCTATTTGGATGTTGATAACTTGGTAGCTTACAGAGAGATTAGTCTTTTTTCAGCAGGATCCATTTGCTTTCCAAACTGTGTTTTCCTGTGATTTTATTTGAAATATTGCGAAAGGCCTGTTTTGGCTGCATGCTGTTCACTGACAGATTTGCCTCGCATTCTCGACTGTAGGCATGCCTTGTGATTGGGCTACACACAATCCACAGCTAGACTATTTATGTTAAATAAGCTATTGATCCTCTGTGGCTAAATTATAGGCCTACTACTGGTGTAGTATTCAGAATGATTTCATTTATTTCTGAACAGACAGCAGTAATTTGGCAAATATATTTCAATTTATCAGGGGTGCTGCGGCACCTCCAGAACCCTTTGCTCGGCTATAATTCTATAAGGAAATAAATGATAAAGTGCAATGCTGGAAAGATGACAGTTACAGGGTCATGTCTATCAGAGCAGAGGGAGCGAGAGAGATCATAAAAAGTTCATCTCCTTCTAGTTCTGTGAGAGATACAGGTGAGCTTCTATCTCACCACATCATTGGTCACGCGTTGGTCTATATAGGCTACAGTGTAGGGCAAACCATAAATCCGGCCTGGCCCAACACAAATAAATTATTAGAATATAATGTTTTTTAGGGGGCAGCCAGGAGAATTACAGAGTCAACTAACTGATTACTTTTATTCAAATTTTTACATTGTAATCAGTGAAAATATTTTTCATGCCACGAGAGGTATCGGATCCTGAGAAGTCCCAGATCCTGTTCCAGCCAGATCCGGTTAAAATGAAGCACTGCACAGAAGCCCACAAAGCTTGGGGCCAAAGTTCCACACTCTGAGACTAAACTCTGACGAACCGACAAGTCTCACAGTGCAAATTTAATCTGAAAATGAGAGAGATTATTATTTTGCCGGACACTTGCCTGTTGTCATTATAGTAGTGGTGGTGTGGAGTGTTATGGATGTTTGAATCATTTACTACACATCTCACAGAGACCAAAGAGGTGGGCTTGGGTCATTGGTAGGTTTTAATGGCTGCATTTATTTATTTATTTTACCCCCTTTTTCATGGTATCCAATTGGTAGTTCACAGCCTTGTCCCATTGCTGCAACTCCCGTACAGACTTGGGAGAGGCGATGTGATTACCTACTAGCAAAGCTCTTTGTGCTCTGATCTCTCAAAATGACCATACAAGATGTAGGATCTTAATTTGAGCGAATTTGCTATAGCAGGAAAATAATGTTGCAGTAACAGGAAATGTTCATTATTATGTGGATTATAATTAATGGGCATTTTTGTAGGGGTATGATAAAAATAAATGGCAAGGGAATATCAAGTCAAACTTCAAAGTGGAATTGACAAACTTCGGAAGCCTTTTTAAAGCTCAAATACTGCAGTGCAGGAAAGTTCTCTAGCAACAGGGTGATCAAATTAAGATCCTACATCTGTATATGTGATTGACCATTATATCTCTTTATGGTTCAACTCTCTTGAGACAAGCAGGTATGAATAGTTGAGGTGATTGGTATTATCATCTCTCAGCTCCTACTCAACAGTAGTACATATATTCCTGGGATGTCAGAAATATGGGATGTCTGTTCTTTATGTGTTTGCAGATAAAACGTCCCCCACTGTAATGTAACGTAACCTCTGCTGTAATGGCCTGTATGAATCCCCATAAACCACCACTCACCTGGTCAATCCCTGAAGAGACTGCCACTGAACTCGTATATTGTTGCTGTTTCTATATGACATAGATATGAGTTACCTTGGAGATGGAGTCACAGATTACGTAGTTTAAAGATTATTGTTTTATATACCTTTGATTTAACATGTACGGAGCTTGATGACATTTTATTTATTTATTTTTTGAATTTTTTAGAATTTTTCTCCCCAATTTCTTGGTATCCAATTGTTGGTAGTTACTATCTTGTCTCATCGCTACAACTCCCATACGGGCTCGGGAGAGACGAAGGTCGAAAGCCATGCGTCCTCCGAAACACAACCCAACCAACCCGCACTGCTTCTTATCACAGCGCGCATCCAACCCGGAAGCCAGCCTCACAAATGTGTCGGAGGAAACATCATACACCTGGCGACCTGGCTAGCGTGCACTGCGCCCGGCCCGCCACAGGAGTCACTAGTGCGCGATGAGACAAGGATATCCCTACCGGCCAAACCATCCCTAACCCGGATGACGCTAGGCCAATTGTGCGTCGACCCACGGACCTCCTGGTCGCGGCCGCCTGCGACAGAGCTTGGGCGCGAACCCAGAGTCTCTGGTGGCACAGCTAGCCCTAGGCAGCTTGATGACATTTCTGTTCAGTTTTCCTTCCTTATAAATTTGAGACAGTTGAATGGATGTTACCTCACTGGTAGAAAGTTGGAGGGAACTCATAACCTTAGGGTGAACATTACTTTGAAACGAGGTAGCAGTTCACATATGTGTGATTGTGTCAGTCTAGCCATTAAGAATAAGAAGCCAAAAACTACATGTATTTTCACTGTAGAGTGGTCCCTCAGAGCTGCTTTTCTCCTTCTATCAATCCGTTGTTACTTTCCCACCTTCCTTTCCCTAATGGATAGAAAGCAACACACACCCTGAGTTACTCAAACCTCAGCCTTTTAAAAGGAAGCTACACAATAAGTCCAGCTCTTCTAGTACATGGTAACAGAAGCTTAAGGACACAAAATGCTCAAAATGCTACAGAGTTTGTTTTCTGAGTGATCACAATGACCTTAGTAAATGTATGGATTTCTTAACCCTGCTTTTAAAAACAGTCAGACAATGTGATTGAGCTTTGCCTCAACATACAATGACTTTTCTAGTTTTTCTAGATAATGACAGGGGAAGTAATTCTGTCTCAATATGGCCCTGGGCCAGGATGGTTGCCTGTGTGAAGTCATTAGGTAATCTCATTTAGTAATGACCTCATGGTTTGTTTATGTATCTTTCACATTCACAGAGAGGAGTATTGTGAGAACAACAAGATGTGTCCCTGACTTCCTGTGTCATGTCTTTGTTTGTTTGTTTTTTAAGAAAAATAGTTTTGTGCATAGAGATGGATTCCAAAAGTCTGCGCTGTGAAATTAAATAGCGGGGAGGTTTCAGAGGGAAGAGAAAATGTTGTGCCTTTTTATTCTGATCTGTGCTCTGAGACTCGCTGCCGAGTGTACAGCGGCACATATTCACGGGGGGTCAAATATCTCCTGCAATTAGCTCTCCTATCCTCATATCTGCTCTGTCGGTGGGAGCCTTACATGGTTAATATCCTCAAACAGCCTCCTCCTGATGCCCTGCGCTGCCATCAAGTCTGCTTAGCTTTCTGCTTCTCTCTCAAACACACTCCTTTTTTCCCTCCCGCTCTCTTTCTCTCTCCCTTTCTCTCTCCCTCTCTTTGTTCTTCCTCATCCCGCTCTCTTATCCTCCTTTGTCAGCAGTCTTGATGGAGTCAGTGTAGCACTCAGTTCTCCTTATATGGATACTTCTAGAAACCTTCTATCTGCTCTCTCCATATGTCTGCCAAACCTAACAGTATTTTCCCCCATCAACATTACTCAGCTCCACCTGCCAGGAGTCTGAGAGTAGGGACTAATCCATCTTCAGGGCAGACTTTGGCACGCTGGATGTTATATTAAAAACGTACCACCCAAAGAACTGGGTCATATGCACAAGGTGTTGAAGACACAGTTTAGAAAATAAATATCATCAATCACAGGCTCCAGTCCACAATGCTTTGTGAATACAGCTCCAGCCTGATGCTGCATTACCATAGCCAATTATAGTGGTGACAGTTTGGAAAGTTTGTTTGTTGTGCAGCTAAAAGTCTCTAAATGTCACTAGTTTTAGGACGCTGTCCCAGAGGAGAACCTTTGGGCAGTCTTTCATCCGATATTTGGACACTGTCAAACAAATGTGATGGATGTGGTCATTGCAAAGCAGCATATTAATGCATGGTGAGAGAGCTGGATTGTTATTTTCCAATGAAAAGTTACTGTACATCGAGCCCAACAATCCAACAATCGAGATCAATAAACTCAGAGACAACAAGGGTCCAAAGGTAATGTAGATTTAACATTTGATTGATTGTTCATCCATCCATGTAGATTGTGTCACCAACATGATTCTTTTGAATAAGTATTTATGTTGAGCTTATCTCCAATTCATATCCTATTATTCTTTATACATGAAAAGTTTAAAAGGCATTTGAATATCATTTGAATGAGCTGTTCGTGCATTAGTTCAACTCTGACATATAGTCTGTGTTGACTAAAAATACAGGGACTGCCAACCCAAGAAGTACTATAACACATTATAATTGTTGTGTCACATTACAACATGCGATTTATTCAACACCATGTAAATCTCAGCTGATCTGTGTTTTAAGCGAGGCTGTCTAAACTGTTCTATAGTGGGCGATGTGACCTCGAGTCCCCTTCCAACAGTCATAGGGGCTATGTGACGATTGGCCAATGCAGACGAGGCGCCTTCATGTGACTGTATCAAACTAAGGCCTAAATTGAGCCATTTCACATGGCAGTCAACTCTGAGCTACAATAAACCTTTATGATCCAAACATGACGGGACAGGCTATCCTATCGTCATTACATTACAGTAGCTACATACTGCCATTGCTTTATCCATTATGAAAGGTGGTACTAAGATTGATTTCAGTACCGTCAGACCATATCATAAAAGAAGTGCTCCTCTTTCATCTCACACTGCCCGAAAAATAGATTGCAAAAAACTTTCCTAGGACAATGTCAAAATTACTGTATTTTCACATGATTAAAAAAATATAGGAACACATTTCAAGGAATGATTTTGATTTACTTCTAGGCAAGCCAGTTAAGAACAAATTCTTATTTACAATGACTTACCATACACCAGCCAAACCCAGACAACACTGGACCAATTGTGTGCCACCCTATGGAACTCCTAATCACAGCCAGTTGTGATACAGCCTGGATTCAAACCAGGGTGTCTGTAGTGATGCCTCTAGCACTGAGATGCAGGGCCTTAGACCGCTGCGCCACACATGTCCTAGGTTACATCTATAAAATGTCCAACTGATATGACAAACTTTGGTATGTTATATTATCATGTTGATTATAGCCATGCTAGAAGCCTCAAGAAAATCATACGATTCAGACAGATGTATTCTCAAAGCCTTCTTACACTTTCCTACAGATAACCACCCAGGGCACCAGTAGGGCTAATTATCGTCCGACATAACATCCCCTGGTCTTACTGCATTGTAACAAGTTCATTGGCACTTTGGTACCACTATTGTAAATCATTATAAAAGGCCTGGAGATATAGTGTTGAATACAGTACATTCACAGCATTAAAAATAGGCAAGTCAGTTAAGGACAAATTCTTATTTTCAATTCTTATTTTCAACCTAGGAACAGTCGTCCTAGGTTCTGTCAGCTCGGGGATTTGATCTTGCAACCTTTCGGTTACTAGTCCAACGCTCCAACCACTAGGCTGCCTGCCGCCTGCAGCCTATAATTTGTGTTTGTGTAGTAGAGGCTTGTAATGCGGCGAGAAATAAGCAGGATTTTTTTGTTGATATATTCTCATCTATCTCTGTGCAGTGGCTGATGGTTTCTCATAAGGAGTGGGCTGTGGGGCTCTGTGGGGGCGTGCTGGAAGGCTGTGGGGAGAAAGGGGAAATTTGTAGACATTATTAAAGGCCCCTCTTAGCCTGCTGTTTCCTTGTGGCTCACTCCCAGAGGAGGTTCTCCTTACCACCTGATCTCCACACAGCCTGGTTGGTCATGAAACAAGTCACAGTAGAAATTAATTACTGTGTAATGCAATATCCGAGAGGAACAGTGTCTGTCCTCGCAACGAGGACCCTCACTCCCACAGGGGACCAGGGAACACAGAGAGTACGAGGGAGGGGAAAGGTCCAACTTGAAAGAAGGATAGGGGGTGGAGAGGAAAAAGAGGGAAGAGGGGAAAGAGAGAGGGGAGAGAGAGTATAGAGAGAGGGGAAAGGAGAGAGAGTATAGAGAGAGGGAAAGAGGGTGGCAAGAGAGTGAGGGAAAGGGGGTAGAGAGAGTATAGAGAGAGGGGAAAGAGAGGGTAGAGAGAGGGGAAAGAGGGTGGCAAGAGAGTGAGGGAAAGGGGGCAAGAGAGTGAGGGAAAGGGGGGAGAGTATAGAGAGAGGGTAGTAGGGAAAGGAAGAGGGGAAAGAGAGTGAGAGAGAGAGGGGAAAGAGGGTGGCAAGAGAGTGAGGGAAAGGGGGTAGAGGGTATAGAGAGAGGGGAAAGAGAGTGAGGGAAAGGGGTAGAGTATAGAGAGAGGGTAAAGAGGGTGGCAAGAGAGTGAGGGAAAGAGTAGAGAGAGTATAGAGAGAGGGGAAAGAGAGTGAGGGAAGGGGGTAGAGAGAGTATAGAGAGAGGAAAGGGTGGCAAGAGAGTGAGGGAAAAGGAGTATAGAGAGAGGGGAAAGAGAGTGAGGGAGAGAGAGTATAGAGAGAGGGGAAAGAGAGTGAGGGAAATAGAGAGAGGGGAAAGAGGGTGGCAAGAGAGTGAGGGAAATTTAGAGGGAAAGAGAGAGTGAGGGAAAGAAAGTATAGAGAGAGCGGGCAAGAGAGTGAGGGAAGGGGGTAGAGAGAGTATAGAGAGCGGGCAAGAGAGTGAGGGAAAGGGGTAGAAAGTATAGAGAGAGCGGGCAAGAGAGTGAGGGAAAGGGGGTAGAGAGAGTATAGCGGGAGAAAGGGAGAGAGAGGAAAGATATTTAGAGAGAGAAAGAGAGATATATATATATATATATATATATATATATATATATATATATATATAGAGAGAGAGAGAGAGAGAGAGAGAGAGAGAGAGAGAGAGAGAGAGAGAGAGAGAGAGAGAGAGAGAGAGAGAGAGAGAGAGAGAGAGAGAGATAGAGAGAAAGATAAATAAAAAGAGAGTGAGAGAGAAAGAAAGAGAGAGAAAGAGAGAGAGAGAGAAAGTGAAAGAGAGAAAATATATACAGTTGAAGTCAGAAGTTTACATACACCTTAGCCAAATACATTTAAACTCAATTTTTCACAATTCCTGACATTTAATCCTGGTAAAAAATGACTGTCTTAGGTCAGTTAGGATCACCACTTTATTTTAAGAATGTGAAATGTCAAAATAATAGTAGAGAGAATGATTTATTTCAGCTTTTATTTCTTTCATCACATTCCCAGTGGGTCAGAAGTTTACATACACTCAATTAGTATTTGGTAGCATTGCCTTTCAATTGTTTAACTTGGGTCAAACGTGTCGGGTAGCCTTCCACAAGCTTCCCACAATAAATTGGGTGAATTTTGGCCCTTTCCTCCTGACAGAGCTGGTGTAACTGAGTCAGGTTTGTAGGCCTCCTTGCTCGCACACGCTTTTTCAGTTCTGCCCACAAGTTTTCTATAGGATTGAGGTCAGGGCTTTGCAGAGGTGGGACCAAGTCATTGTTTTATGGCGGCTTTGGAGCAGTGGCTTCTTCCTTGCTGAGCGGCCTTTCAGGTTATGTTGATATAGGACTAGTTTTACTGTGGATATAGATACTATTGTACCTGTATCTTCACAAGTTCCTTTGCTGTTGTTCTGAGATTGATTTGCACTTTTAGCACCAAAGTACGTTCATCTCTAGGAGACAGAACGCGTCTCCTTCCTGAGCGGTATGATGGCTGCGTGGTCCCATGGTGTTTATACTAGCGTACTATTGTTTGTACAGATGAACGTGGTACCTTCATGCGTTTAGAAATTGCTCACAAGGATGAACCAGACTTGTGGAGGTCTACAATTTATTTTCCAACATCTTGGCTGATTTCTTTGATTTTTCCATTATGTCAAGCAAAGAGGAACTGAGTTTGAAGGTAGGCCTTGAAATACATCCACGGGTACACCTCCAATTGACTCAAATGATGTCAATTAGCCTATCAGAAGCTTCTAACGCCATGACATCATGTTCTGACATTTTCCAAGCTGTTTAAAGCCACAGTCAACTTAGTGCATGTAAACTTCTGATGCACTGGAATTGTGATACAGTGAATTATAAGTGAAATAATCTGTATGTAAACAATTGTTGGAAAAATGACTTGTGTCCTGCACAAAGTAGATGTCCTAACCGACTTGCCAAAACTATAATTTGTTAACAAGATCTTTGTGGAGTGGTTGAAAAATGAGTTTTAATGATAGTTAATACTTATTTATACAGTATATACTGTATATATATATATATATATATATAGAGAGAGAGAGAGAGAGAGAGAGATCCATTACAGGGTTTGTAAGTTATCATATTTGCTGCCCTGCCATGTGGGTTTATTGCACTGGGACACAGTCAGGGGAAACAGGGAGTTTAATAAGTGTCGCAGAATAAGGATAGAAGTAGATGAGTAAATCTGGGGGCTTCCTCTCTTCCGTCCCACTCCTCCTCTCATTCATTTCTGCTTATCAGGCACTTTCAGTAGGAGACCATTAAAGTGGCGAGTGGAGTAACTCAAAGCAATGATAATCAAGAAGAGACTGAGTAGACGCTTTATAATTACCACTGCATTGAATACTGCGCCATGAACCGCAACATTGATGAAACCGATCACAAATCATCATAGCTGACGTCTCCTCACACCCATTTAGAAGTTCATCACACATCTTCACACTAATTTTAGTGACTACCAGTATGCACATGACTCACCGCAAATTATCACAGCAGTGTACAACCCATTAAAATCCATCACAGCGATGCCACAGACATCATACTGTCTTTCATACAGCAAAACCAAAGAATCAATCAAATGTATTTATAAAGCCCTTCTTACATCAGCTGATGTCACAAAGTGCTGTACAGAAACGCAGCCTAAAACCCCAAACAGCAAGCAATGCAAGTGTAGAAGCACGGTGGCTAGGAAAAACTCCCTAGAAAGGCCAAAACCTAGGAAGAATCCTAGAGAGGAACCAGGCTATGAGGGGTGGCCAGTCCTCTTTTGGCTGTGCCGGGTGGAGATTATAAAATAACATGGCCAAGATGTTCATATATGACCAAAACCCCTTATAATTCATCAGATCTTCAGGAAACTCCATTGAGACCCTTCATCACCGACTCAGGCCCATGACACTAGGTTACTGCAGCAATGTCAATACTCATCACAATGACTAATGAATGACCCTGACCCTAATCCTTACAATCTCAGTTGACTCATTTCTATGGACACTCAATACATACCATCATATGATTCCCTAGCTCAACAACATCCTCCTTCGTCATTCACTGTCTGCCCACAATGGACTAGAACCACTCAGTTGATACTCGATCAAGCACCTGAAAAACTCTCTTTACTTCTTGCATCCAATAATACCATCTCTATGTAGCCTGCATCTTAGAGACTGCTGCCCTACGTACATAGTCATTGAACACTGGTCACTTTAACAATGTTGACATACTATTTTATCCACTTCATATGTACAGTGGGGCAAAAAAGTATTTAGTCAGCCACCAATTGTGCAAGTTCTCCCACTTAAAAATATGAGAGAGACCTGTAATTTGCATCACAGGTACACTTCAACTATGACAGAAAAAATGAGGGAAAAAAATCTAGAAAATCACATTGTAGGATTTTTAATGAATTTATTTGCAAATTATGGTGGAAAATAAGTATTTGGTCACCTACAAACAAGCAAGATTTCTGGCTCTCGTAGACCTTCTTTAAGAGGCTCCTTTGTCCTCCACTCGTTACCTGTAGTAATGGCACCTGTTTGAACTTGTTAAATAAAAGACACCTGTCCACAACCTCAAACAGTCACACTCCAAACTCCACTATGGCCAAGACCAAAGAGCTTTCAAAGGACACCAGAAACAAAATTGTAGACCTGCACCAGGCTGGGAAGACTGAATCTGCAATAGGTAAGCAGCTTGGTTTGAAGAAATCAACTGAGGGAGCAATTATTAAGAAATGGAAGACATACAATACCACTGATAATCTCCCTCGATCTGGAGCTCCACGCAAGATCTCACCCCGTGGGGTCAAAATGATCACAAAAACGGTGAGCAAAAATCCCAGAACCACACGGGGGGACCTAGTGAATGTCCTGCAGAGAGCTGGGACAAAGTAACAAAGCCTACCATCAGTAACACACTACGCCGCTAGGGACTCAAATCCTGCAGTGCCAGACGTGTCCCCCTGCTCAAGCCAGTACATGTCCAGGCCTGTCTGAAGTTTGCAAGAGAGCATTTGGATGATCCAGAAGAAGATTGGGAGAATGTCATATGGTCAGATGAAACCAAAATATAACTTTTTGGTAAAACCTCAACTCGTCGTGTTTGGAGGACAAAGAATGCTGAGTTGCATCCAAAGAACACCATACCTACTGTGAAGCATGGGGGTGGAAACATCATGCTTTGGGGCTGTTTTTCTGCAAAGGGACCAGGACGACTGATCCATGTAAAGGAAAGAATGAATGGGGCCATGTATCGTGAGATTATGAGTGAAAATCTCCTTCCATCAGCAAGGGCATTGAAGATGAAATGTTGCTGGGTCTTTCAGCATGACAATGATCCCAAACACACAGCCCGGGCAACGAAGGAGTGGCTTCGTAAGAAGCATTTCAAGGTCCGGGAGTGGCCTAGCCAATCTCCAGATCTCAACCCATAGAAAATCTTTGGAGGGAGTTGAATGTCTGTGTTGCCCAGCAACAGCCCCAAAACATCACTGCTCTAGAGGAGATCAGCATGGAGGAATGGGCCAAAATACCGGCAACAGTGTGTGACAACCTTGTGAAGACTTGACCTCTGTCATTGCCAACAAAGGGTACATAAACAAAGTATTGAGATAAACTTTTGTTATTGACCAAATACTTATTTTCCACCATAATTTGCAAATAAATTCATTAAAAATCCTACAATGTGATTTTCTGGATTTTTTTCCTCATTTTGTCTTTCATAGTTGAAGTGTACCTATGTGTTATGCGGGTGAATGAGGACCCAAAAGCGACTTGGCGAAAACAGAGTCTTTAATCCAGTAAGATACTTAACAAAACAAAAGGCATAATACTACTCGTAAAGACGAGAACAGACTGGAGACTTGATCAAGAACTGCAGGTTGCCTCGGGAAGGCACTTGAACCTAGCAGACTCAGACACCTGCTCACCACGCAGCATCTGAGGGAAACACGACACGACAGGGCAAAACATAGACACAGCACGGTGAATATAGACAAGGATCCGACAGGGCAGGTACGGAAAACAAGGAGAGAAATAGGGACTCTAATCAGGGAAAAGGATCGGGAACAGGTGTGGGAAGACTAAATGATTGATTAGGGAATAGGAACAGCTGGGAGCAGGAACGGAACGATAGAGAGAAGAGAGAGCGAGAGAGTGAGAGAGGGAGGGGGAGAGAGAGGGATAGAAAGAGGGAAAGAACCTAATAAGACCAGCAGAGGGAAACGAATAGAAGGGGAAGCACAGGGACAAGACATGATAATTAATGACAAAACATGACAGTACCCCCCACTCACCGAGCGCCTCCTGGCGCACTCGAGGAGGAACCCTGGCGGCAACGGAGGAAATCATCAATAAGCGAACGGTCCAGCACGTCCCGAGACGGAACCCAACTCCTCTCCTCAGGACCGTAACCCTCCCAATCCACTAAGTATTGGTGACCCGTCCCCGAGAACGCATGTCCATGATCTTACGTACCTTGTAAATAGGTGCGCTCGACAAGGACGGGAGGGGGAGGGAAGACGAACGGGGGTGCGAAGAAAGGGCTTGACACAGGAGACATGGAAGACAGGATGGACGCGACGAAGATGTCGCGGAAGAAGCAGTCGCACAGCGACAGGATTGACGACCTGGGAGACACGGAACGGACCAATGAACCGCGGAGTCAACTTACGAGAAGCTGTCGTAAGAGGAAGGTTGCGAGTGGAAAGCCACACTCTCTGGCCGCAACAATACCTTGGACTCTTAATCCTGCGTTTATTGGCGGCTCTCACAGTCTGTGCCCTGTAACGGCAAAGTGCAGACCTCACCCTCCTCCAGGTGCGCTCACAACGTTGGACAAACGCTTGAGCGGAGGGAACGCTGGACTCGGCAAGCTGGGATGAGAACAGAGGAGGCTGGTAACCCAGACTACTCTGAAACGGAGATAACCCGGTAGCAGACGAAGGAAGCGAGTTGTGAGCGTATTCTGCCCAGGGGAGCTGTTCTGCCCAAGACGCAGGGTTTCTGAAAGAAAGGCTGCGTAGTATGCGACCAATCGTCTGATTGGCCCTCTCTGCTTGACCGTTAGACTGGGGATGAAACCCGGAAGAGAGACTGACGGACGCACCAATCAAACGACAGAACTCCCTCCAAAACTGTGACGTGAATTGCGGGCCTCTGTCTGAAACGGCGTCTAACGGAGGCCATGAATTCTGAACACATTCTCGATGATGATTTGTGCCGTCTCCTTAGCGGAAGGAAGTTTAGCGAGGGAATGAAATGTGCCGCCTTAGAGAACCTATCGACAACCGTAAGAATCACAGTCTTCCCCGCAGACAAAGGCAGACCGGTAATGAAGTCTAGGGCGATGTGAGACCATGGTCGAGAAGGAATGGGGAGCGGTCTGAGACGACCGGCAGGAGGAGAGTTACCCGACTTAGTCTGCGCGCAGTCCGAACAAGCAGCCACGAAACGGCGCGTGTCACGCTCCTGAGTCGGCCACCAAAAGCGCTGGCGAATAGACGCAAGAGTGCCTCGAACACCGGGATGACCAGCTAACTTGGCAGAGTGAGCCCACTGAAGAACAGCCAGACGAGTGGAAACAGGAACGAAAAGGAGGTTACTAGGACAAGCGCGCGGCGACGCAGTGTGCGTGAGTGCTTGCTTAACCTGTCTTTCAATTCCCCAGACTGTTAACCCGACAACACGCCCATAAGGAAGAATCCCCTCGGGATCAGTAGAAGCCACAGAAGAACTAAACAGACGGGATAAGGCATCAGGCTTGGTGTTTTTGCTACCCGGACGGTAAGAAATCACAAACTCGAAACGAGCAAAAAACAACGCCCAACGAGCTTGACGGGCATTAAGTCGTTTGGCAGAACGGATGTACTCAAGGTTCTTATGGTCTGTCCAAACGACAAAAGGAACGGTCGCCCCCTCCAACCACTGTCGCCATTCGCCTAGGGCTAGCGGATGGCGAGCAGTTCACGGTTACCCACATCATAGTTGCGCTCAGATGGCGACAGGCGATGAGAAAAATAAGCGCAAGGATGAACCTTATCGTCAGACTGGAAGCGCTGGGAAAGAATGGCTCCCACGCCTACCTCTGAAGCCTCAACCTCGACAATGAATTGTCTAGTGACGTCAGGAGTAACGAGTATAGGAGCGGACGTAAAACGTTCTTTTAGAAGATCAAAAGCTCCCTGGGCGGAACCGGACCACTTAAAACACGTCTTGACAGAAGTAAGAGCTGTGAGAGGGGCAGCAACTTGACCGAAATTACGAATGAAACGCCGATAGAAATTAGCGAAACCTAAAAAGCGCTGCAACTCGACACGTGACCTTGGAACGGGCCAATCACTGACAGCTTGGACCTTAGCGGAATCCATCTGAATGCCTTCAGCGGAAATAACGGAACCGAGAAAAGTAACGGTGGAGACATGAAAAGAGCACTTCTCAGCCTTTACGTAGAGACAATTCTCTAAAAGGCGCTGTAGAACACGTCGAACGTGCTGAACATGAATCTCGAGTGACGGTGAAAAAATCAGGATATCGTCAAGATAGACAAAAACAAAGATGTTCAGCATGTCTCTCAGAACATCATTAACTAATGCCTGAAAAACAGCTGGCGCATTGGCGAGACCAAACGGCAGAACCCGGTACTCAAAATGCCCTAACGGAGTGTTAAACGCCGTTTCCACTCGTCCCCCTCTCTGATGCGCACGAGATGGTAAGCGTTACGAAGGTCCAACTTAGTAAAGCACCTGGCTCCCTGCAGAATCTCGAAGGCTGATGACATAAGGGGAAGCGGATAACGATTCTTAACCGTTATGTCATTCAGCCCTCGATAATCCACGCAGGGCGCAGAGTACCGTCCTTCTTCTTAACAAAAAGAACCCCGCCCCGGCCGGAGAGGAAGAAGGCACTATGGTACCGGCGTCAAGAGACACAGATAAATAATCCTCGAGAGCCTTACGTTCGGGAGCCGACAGAGAGTATAGTCTACCCCGAGGAGGAGTGGTCCCCGGAAGGAGATCAATACTACAATCATACGACCGGTGAGGAGGAAGGGAGTTGGCTCGGGACCGACTGAAGACCGTGCGCAGATCATGATATTCCTCCGGCACTCCTGTCAAATCGCCAGGTTCCTCCTGAGAAGTGGGGACAGAAGAAATGGGAGGGATGGCAGACATTAAACACTTCACATGACAAGATACGTTCCAGGATAGGATAGAATTACAAGACCAATTAATAGAAGGATTATGACATACTAGCCAGGGATGACCCAAAACAACAGGTGTAAAAGGTGAACGAAAAATCAAAAAGAAATAGTCTCACTGTGGTTACCAGATACTGTGAGAGTTAAAGGTAGTGTCTCAAATCTGATACTGGGAAGATGACTACCATCTAAGGCAACCATGGGCGTAGGCTTGTCTAACTGTCTGAAAGGAATGTTATGTTTCCGAACCCATGCTTCGTCCATGAAACAACCCTCAGCCCCAGAGTCAATCAAGGCACTGCATGTAGCACCGAACCGGTCCAGCGTAGATGGACCGACATAGTAGTACAGGATCTAGATGAAGAGACCTGAGTAGTAGCGCTCACCAGTAGCCCTCCGCTTACTGATGAGCTCTGGCCTTTACTGGACATGAATTGACAAAATGTCCATCAAATCCGCAATAGAGACACAGGCGGTTGGTGATCCTCCGTTCCCTCTCCTTGGTCGAGATGCGAATACCTCCCAGCTGCATGGGCTCAGTCTCTGAGCCAGAGGAGGGAGATGGTTGCGATGCGGAGCAGGGAAACACCGTTGACGCGAGCTCTCTTCCACGAGCTTGGTGACGAAGATCTACCCGTCGTTCTATGCGGATGGCGAGAGCAATCAAAGAGTCCACACTGGAAGGAACCTCCCGAGAGAGAATCTCATCTTTGACCACTGTGTGGAGTCCCTCCAGAAAACGAGCGAGCAGCGCCGGCTCGTTCCAGTCACTAGAGGCAGCAAGAGTACGAAACTCTATAGAGTAATCCGTTATGGATCGATCACCTTGGCATAGGGAAGCCAGGGCCCTAGAAGCCTCCCCACCAAAAACTGAACGGTCAAAAACCCGAATCATCTCCTCTTTAAAGTTCTGGTAATTGTTAGAACAATCAGCCCTTGCCTCCCAGATAGCTGTGCCCCACTCTCGGGCCCGGCCAGTAAGGAGTGAAATGACGTAAGCAACCCGAGCTCTCTCGCTAGAGTATGTGTTGGGTTGGAGAGAGAACACAATATCACACTGGGTGAGAAAGGAGCGGCACTCCGTGGGCTGCCCGGAGTAGCAAGGTGGGTTATTAACCCTAGGTTCCGGAGGCTCGGCAGGCCAGGAAGTAACAGGTGGCACGAGACGAAGACTCTGGAACTGTCCAGAGAGGTCGGAAACCTGAGCGGCCAGGTTCTCCACGGCATGGCGAGCAGCAGACAATTCCTGCTCGTGTCTGCCGAGCATGGCTCCTTGGATCTTGACGGCAGTGTTACGAGCCTCTGTAGTCGCTGGGTCCATTCCTTGGTCGGATCCTTCTGTTATGCGGGTGAATGAGGACCCAAAAGCGACTTGGCGAAAACAGAGTCTTTAATCCAGTAAGATACTTAACAAAACAAAAGGCATAATACTACTCGTAAAGACGAGAACAGACTGGAGACTTGATCAAGAACTGCAGGTTGCCTCGGGAAGGCACTTGAACCTAGCAGACTCAGACACCTGCTCACCACGCAGCATCTGAGGGAAACACGACACGACAGGGCAAAACATAGACACAGCACGGTGAATATAGACAAGGATCCGACAGGGCAGGTACGGAAAACAAGGAGAGAAATAGGGACTCTAATCAGGGAAAAGGATCGGGAACAGGTGTGGGAAGACTAAATGATTGATTAGGGGAATAGGAACAGCTGGGAGCAGGAACGGAACGATAGAGAGAAGAGAGAGCGAGAGAGTGAGAGAGGGAGGGGGAGAGAGAGGGATAGAAAGAGGGAAAGAACCTAATAAGACCAGCAGAGGGAAACGAATAGAAGGGGAAGCACAGGGACAAGACATGATAATTAATGACAAAACATGACACTATGTTGAAAATTACAGGCCTCTCTCATCTTTTTAAGTGGGAGAACTTGCACAATATGTGGCTGACTAAATACTTTCTTGCCCCACTGTATATACTGTATTCTAGTCAAGGATAATCCTGTATAACTACTGCTGTACACACCATTTCTATTATATTCATGTACTGTCCATACTGTCCATGTACAGTACATTCAAACCCCTTACCTTTTTCCACATTTTGTTACTTTACAGCCTTATACTGAAATGGATTAAATAATTTTTTCCCTCATCAATCTACACACAATACCACACAATGACTAAGCAAAAATTGTTGTTTGGAAAACAAAAACAGAAATACCTTAATTACATAAGTATTCAGACCCTTTGCTATGAGACTTGAAAATGAGCTCAGGTGCATCCTGTTTCTATTGATCATCCTTGAGATGTTTCTGCAACTTGATTGGAGTACACTTGTGGTCAATTCAATTGATTGGACATGATTTGGTAAGGCACATACCTGTCTATATAAGGTCCTTCAGTTGACAGAGCATGTCACAGCAAAAACCAAGCCGGGAGCAGCATTAGAAGTCCCAAAGAACATAGTAGCCTACATCATACTTAAATGGAAGAAGTTTGGAACCATCAAGACTCTTCCTAGAGATGGCCGCCCGGCCAACCTGAGCAATTGGGAGAGAAGGGTCTTGGTCAGGGAGGTGACCAAGAAACCGATGGTCATTCTGACAGAGCTCCAGAGTTCCTCTGTGGAGATGGGAGAAGAACTCCAGAACCCCAACCATCTCTGCAGCACTCCACCAATCAAGCCTTTATGGTAGAATGATCAGACGGATGCCACTCCTCAGTAAGAGATGAATGACAGCCCATTTGGAGTTTGCCAAAAGGTACCCAAAGGCCTCTCAGACATTGAGAAACAAGATTCTCTGGTCTGAAGAAACCAAGATTGAACTCTTTGGCCTGAATGTCAACTGTCACATCTGGAGGAAACCTGGAAATCCCATGGTGGTGGCAGCATCATGCTGTGGGAGATTTATCAGCGGCAGGGACCGGGAGACTAGTCAGGATCGAGGGATAGATTAACGGAGCAAAGTACAGAAAGATCCTTGATGAAAATCTGCTCCAGAGCGCTCAGGACCTCAGACTGGGTTTCACCTTCCAACAGGTTCACCTTCCAACAGGACAACGACCCTAAACACACAGCTAAGATAACGCAAGAGTGGCTTCAGGACAAGTCTCTGAATGTCCTTGAGTGGCCCAGCCAGAGCCTGCTACTCAAGATGGCGCCGACAGACATGGCAGCTCTGCTTCTAACTCCTAAGCAACTTATTATTTGTTGCATTATTAGCCCAGAAAGGTTTTTGTATTATTACATACAGCCGGAAATAACTTTTGGATATCAGCGGTAACTCACCAGCATTACGACCAGGAATACGACTTTCCCGAATTGGATCATTTGTTCGTACCCCCCAGGGCAATTATCCCAGAGGCTGCTCCAAGATGCTGCCGGCGGAGAAGAGGTATTCGGAGTGGACTTCTAGTCAGAATCAGGAGGAGGGCACCGCTTCCAAATATATTTCTCGCTAATGGAAGGGCAAAAAAATCATCAAGGACATCAACCATCCGAGCCACGGCCTGTTCACCCCACTATCATCCAGAAGGCGAGGTCAGTACAGGTGCATCAAAGCTGGGACCCAGAGACTGAGAGATCTCAAAGCCATCAGACTGTTAAATAGCCATCACTAGCCGGCTACCACCCGGCTGCTAAACCCTGCACCTTAGAGGCTGCTGCTTTATATTCATAGACATAGAATCACTGGTCACTTGAATAACTGTCTTTTTTTTGCTCATCCTAATATTTATATATTTTTTTATTCCATTATTTTATCTTCAGATTTGTGTATTGTTGTGAATTGTTAGATACTACTGCACTGTTGGAGCTAGGAACACAAGCATTCCGCTACATCCGCAATAAAATCTGCTAAATATGTGTATGTGACCAATACATTTGATTTGACTTGAAACCGATTGAACATCTACATCTACTGAATGGAAAGACCTGAAAATAGCTGTGCAGCAATGCTCCCCATCCAACCTACAGAGCTTGAGAGGATCTCCAGAGATGAATGGGAGAAACTCCCCAAAAACAGGTGTGCCAAGCTTGTAGCATTATACCCAAGAAGACTCAAAGCTGTAATCGCTGCCAAAGGTGCTTTAACAAAGTACTGAGTAAAGGGTCTGAATACTTATGTAAATGTGATATTACATTTTTATATATATATACATTTGCAAAAGCATCTAAAAACCTTGCTTTGTCTTTATGGGGTATGGCCTGATCACCGACAACGACGAGACAGCCTATAGGGAGGAGGTCAGAGACTGATGATTGTGGACTACAGGAAAAAGAGAACAGAGCAAGCCCCTATTCTCATCCCTGAGGCTGCAGTGGATCAGGTTGAGAGCTTCAAGTTCCTTGGTGTCCACATCACTAACAAACTAACATGGTCCAAGCACACCAAGACCGCCGTGAAGAGGGCACGACAAAACCTAATCCCCCTCAGGAGACTGAAAAGATTTGGCATGGATCCTCAGATCCTCAAAAGATTCTACAGCTGCACCATCGAGAGCATCACTGCTAGGTATGGCAACTGCTCGTCCTTCGACCGCAAGGCACTACAGAGGGTAGTGCGAACGGCCCAGTGCATCACTGGGGCCAAGCTTCCTGCCATCCAAGACCTTTATACCAGGCAGTGTCAGAGGAAGGCACTAAAAATGGTCAAAGACTCCAGCCACCCTAGTCGTAGACTGTTCTCTCTGCTACCGCACGGCAAGCGGTACGGGAGCGCCAAGTCTAGGTCGCAAGAGGCCGCTAAGCAGCTTCTACGTCCAAGCCATAAGACTCCTGAACATCTAATCAAATGGCTACCCAGACTATTTGCATTTCCCTCCCCCTCTTTTACACCACTGCTATTCTCTGTTGTATCATCTATGCATAGTCACTTAATAACTCTACCTAAATGTACATATTACCTCAACTAACCGGTGTCCCTACACATTGACTCTGTACTGGTACCCCCTGTATATAGTCTCGCTATTGTTATTTTGCTGCTGCTCTTTAATTACTTGTTACTTTGATGTCTTATTCTTGTCCGTATTTTTTTTAAACTACATTGTTGGTTAGGGGCTCGTAGGTAAGCATTTCACTCTAAGGTATTTGGCCCATGTGACTAATACAATTTGATTTGATTTGTATTGTGTGTAGATTGAAAAACACTATATATTTTAGAATAAGGCTGTAACGCAACAAAATGTGGAAAAAGTAAAGTGGTCTGAATACTTTCCGAATGCGCTGAACACTGAGTATACAAAACATTATGCTCTTCCTATGATGTAAACTGACCAGGTTAATCCAGGTTAAAGCTACGATCCCTTATTGATGTCACTTCAATCCGTGTAGATGAAGGGGAGGAGACAGGTTAAAGAAGGATTTTTAATCCTTGAGACAATTGAGACATGGATTGTGTATGTGTTCCATTCAGAGGGTGAATGGGCAAGACAAAAAATGTGTCTTTGAACGGGAGTATGGTAGTAGATGCCAGGCGCACCGGTTTGAGTGTGTCAAGATCTGCAGCGCTGCTGGGTTTTTCACGCTCAACAGTTTCCTGTGTGTTTCAAGAATGGTTCAAGAACACCCAGTGTCCATGCCCTGACGAATTAAGGCCGTTCTGATGGCAACAGGGCAGGGGTGCAACTCAATATTAGGAAGGTGTTCTTAATGTTTTGTGCACCCAGTGTATATACTGTATATATTCGGGACTGACTCAGACATTGCTCATTCTGATATTTCTTAATTTTTTACTTTTTGGATTATTTGTGTATTGTTTGTATTGCTAAGTATTCCTGCACGTCGGAGCTAAAAACACAAGCATTTTGCTGCACATGTGATAACATCGCAAAACTGTGTACGCAACAAATAAACTTTGATTTGATTTGATCACTTTCTGCATGCCCTCTATGCTTGAGTGATTCAGCACTGTCTGTGACTGATATTAATTCACCTTGAGCCCCTGTGTCTCTACAGCAAACTGTTCCCCAAAGCTAGCAGATGGGGACGCATACAGGATTTGTGTGGGAATTTGTTTTTTAATTTCTCCCTTCTGTTCAGACACATCATTATCTATCGATCAGCCAATTATTTACCCTCAGGTTATATTGCCAGTCACCCGCATCAGGGCTGGCACGCCCACTGAGATGCAGGTTATATGGAGGGAGGTGAAGGCTGTACAGGTGAAAAGGTATACTATCCATATGGAAGGTGTAATTACAGTCTACTGTAAGTAGGTTGAAGCCTTGGTTTAATCAAGTCCCTCCATTAAGGTGTTAGAGGGATGGGACTCACAGTCTGCCAAACCTGGCAAGCTACACATAGAAAAACAGGATCCAAAAGGGTTCTTCGGCTGTCCCCATAGGGGAACCCTTTTTGGTTCCAGGTAGAACCCTCTGTGGAAAGTTATATTCAAAGGGTTCTACTATGGGGACAGCCGAAGAACCCTTTAAGGTTCTCGATAGCACCTTTTTTTCTAAGAATGTAGAGTAAGGCTCCTTGTGGATTTGTGATTAACCCCACCTACTGCTTACCATTTAGTCAGTCCTCTCTCCAATGCAGATGTGGATATAAGATGAAAAAAATGAGAGATATTAATCAGAATATGATTGGAAATGTCACACTGTATATAATTGGTTGGTGTCAGAGTTACACCAATAACTCTGTGGAAATACACAGATAGGATAACGATCATAAAGAGACAAATAAAGATGACAAAGATATTTTGGCAAGTCCATTATCCATAACAATCTCTCCAGATGGATCTTCCCCCAAATATTCTGCCTTGTTTTCTTATTCTGTGGATTGGAGGAGGAGACAGAGGTCATTACTCGACCTAAAGTCCCGTCGTAATTGAAATTAGGGAGGGGGTTGGAGGTAACAGGCGACATGATAATCAATTTGAGGCTGTATCGGAAACAAGAGCTGCTGGGGTGCTCCAGCTCCCTATGAAGAGACCAGATGGCCCCAGCCGTGTGTGGGCCTGTGAAGGGTGGAGGGGAGGGGAGGGGAGGGGTGGGGAGAGACAACGGGAGGGAGGGAAGGAGAGCATGTGCAGGAGGGCTTTTTAGGGTGTGAGGATTTTTAGGGTGTGAGGATTTTTAGGGTATGCGTATTGAGTATGCGTGTTTGCTTGAGAGACAGTGCCATCTGCCAGCAAGACACTTGGGGTTCAGCAGATGTGTTCTCTGACACTGGAGGAGCCGCAGGGAGGGATGAGGAGAGGATCTCGACACACTGCAGTCTACCTCTGTGGGAGAGAGGAGACAGACGGCTGGGTGACTGGACAGCTGCATGGCACATGACACCCACATACGCACATACACACCGTACCACAAATGCGACACACAGACACGCACATGTCCACACATACTAATACATTATACATACTCACATGCTCACACAGATAAACATTGAGCCTGTTGACACAGATACAGATCTCTTGCCCCAGAGCTCTGGTTTTTGCCATTGGGCCCTGAGGGGAAATGCCCTTTTGGGGACACAGGAGGGGGTGAAGGTCTGGTCAGGGCTGTCCTCATTTGGGTGGTGTCTGGCTGACTGGGGTGAGCTGTTATGGCCAGTGACTGATAGACTGACAGACTGTGACTGACTGACAGACAGACTTCAGGGCCAACAGGAGAGGCAGCTCGCAGGAAGCTGTAGAGTACTTGTTTCCAGAAAGAGTTCATGTGTCTGGTCATTGAGCAGAGTAGAAGAGAGCAGCACAGACAGACAGAGTGAAGGAGAACTTTCAGATTTCAGTGAAAGGTCACCGTGAGCCCCGGCTGGCAGACCAGCACGGCCAGTCATCTGGGATTGGCCGCAGGGACCGGCCCGGTACCCTGACTGCACATCTACGACCTTTAGAGAAGACACTTCCTGTCTACAGCAGTGTGTTAATGTCTTTACTGAGGAGCGGGTATCCTACTCTCGTCTTCACAGGTTTTAGTATCTACCAGTTTTCTCTCTTTCATGGAGCTAAGATTATCAAATGAAATCAAAGTGTTCGAGAGTCTTCCTCCCTCTTGGTTTATGGGTGTTGCTGCTGGTGGCAAGCACATACAAGCCTAAAAAACTAGCAGACACTGTGGTCCTCGATGACACGAGTGTGACACCCCTGTAGAGCAGAGTTGTGACAACCCCTAGGAGCAGAGTGTAAAGGCTGCCTCTTAGTTTGGTATAACACCACCTCTGTTACCATGGAGAAACCACTGGACCATCCACTGTCCTCATCAAGAGACGTGTTGAATCTTATTAACACTATTTTCGGAGCACGACACACACCGCTCATCCCAAGCCGGATTCTACCAACCAACCGCTCCTATTTTTAATTGGCGCTCATTAAAGAAAAATGCTGTTATTGCTCCATTTTCCCAAAAAAGTATCTCGAAACGGTAATTAACGTGGCATCTGTAAGAAAGCTGGCAATTAGCGAGACCTGACAGATGAGCAGGCCGTGGTGCCGGATGCTTTGATGACTCTGAAGTTCGGGAGAGCTGCATATTTGTTTTGCTTTTAAGGCTGCGGAGAGGAGGGGCACTGTTTGATTTAGGGCTAGAAACAGGGTAGCAGTAAATGGGCTCCTTGCTATCAATCAGCAGCGGCCAGGAAGAGATTAATATACAGTTGGCAAGGTTCCTAAATGATTAATTATTATTATTATTATTAATACATTATTTACTGTACATCGCTTATTTTTCCATCCACTCCAGTATAAGTTTAGTCACGTGATGCTTAACTCTCTCTAGCACTCCTGTTCATATTATAGTCAGTTTTATAAAAAGAGTTTACCAACCCAGAGATGATGGAAAATTACTAACCCTGTTGTCCTTTTTATGACAGGCGAGCCCGCGGTGACGAGGGAGAACAACTGTCTGAACGCGGCCAAGGCCTGCAACCTGAACGACACCTGTAAGAAGTACCGCTCGGCCTACATCAGCCCCTGCACCAGCCGTGTCTCCACTGCAGAGGTCTGCAACAAGCGCAAGTGCCACAAGGCCCTGCGACAGTTCTTCGACAAGGTCCCGCCCAAGCACAGCTACGGCATGCTGTTCTGTTCCTGTCCAGCCGGCGACCAGTCGGCCTGCTCTGAGCGCCGGCGCCAAACCATTGTACCAGTCTGCTCCTATGAGGACAGGGAGAAGCCCAACTGTCTCTCCCTGCAGACCTCCTGCAAGACCAACTACATCTGCAGGTACACCAGGATAAACAGTTGTCACAGTGCACAAGATTGTACACAGGCATCAAACATATAAGATGGCTAACAATCACATGTCACGTGTCAGACTCACACCACATACCAACCATTGTCAATGTATGGATAAAACTACATTCCAGTCAACAACAGTTAATTTTCTCAAACCCTTCCCGATAGCATCCGCTGTAATATAAAGAGGTGCTGGAGACAGATTACACATTCTAGCTCGGCACCAAAATGGAGGGGTGTCTAAATAAACAGCGTGGAGGTTGCTATCATGCTTTCAGAGGTGTATGGGGGAAACATACCTGTCCCTGTGAAAAACACCATAAACAAACCTATTAAGATAACTGGAGGGAGGATCTTGGGAGATTGCATGGGAAATAAACCATCACTATTCACTAATGCATGAAGCAAACACTAAATCTACCTACAATAACTGAGAGTATTCAAGTTAAGCAGTGAAACACTCTGCTTTTCTTTCTGAATGCTCGTCTTTTCTGAGACAAGTGATTCATTTAGCTGTCATGTAGCAGTATTCTGGTTAGAATTACTGGGCGGCGGAGTGGATGTGTTTGGGTTAAGTGGCATCTGTTTCATTGGCAGTAATAGAGGCCATATTGAAATGCAGCGGAACGGACTGGACTCAATGAGTGACGTCTGACATTGCCTCTAGAACCACAGCACTCTGTCTGGGATCAAATGGAGGCATTAGTGCAAATAAATTGGGTCCATTTGGATTCCAGCCTCAGGGCTGTGCATTCTCTCTATCAGGCTCTCGCTCTCTCTCTCTCTATCAGGCTCTCGCTCTCTCTCTCTTGCTGTCTCGCTCTGTCTAACTCTCTCTCTCTATCTCGCTCTCTCTCTCTCTCTCTTGCTTTCACTCTCTCACTCTCACTCTCTCTCTGTGTCACTTTCGCTCTCATGCTCTCATGCTCTCTTTCTCTCAATCGCTCTCTCTCTGTCTCACTCTCGTGCTCTCTCTCTCGATCTCTCTTGCCCTCGCTCTGTCTCACTCTCTTGCGCTCTCATGCTCTCATGCTCTCTCTCTCTCTCTCTCTCTCTCTCTCTCTCTCTCTCTCTCTCTCTCTCTCTCTCTCTCTCTCTCTCTCTCTCACGCTCTCACTTCTCTTTCTCTCCCTCTTTTTCTATCTCCCTCTGTCTGTCTCCCTCTTTATATCTCTTCCTTTAGATAAATGTTCTTGTTCTCACTCTCTTCCCCTTCTCAACAAATGTGTAACACTAGGTGGTAGTAGGTTTTCCAGCTGTATCATGAGCTTGGTATCCAGAGCTCCTCTCTGTTTGTGGGAGGGATTATAAGACCAGGCATACCTACCTGCTGGATGATCCATCACCCTATGAGAGTGGTATTGTTAGAGAATGTCCAGTCATCTGGTGATTTTCAGTACCTATAATGTTTTCTTTGAAGTAGAAAGAAGAATCGATATAAGTTTAAATATTAGACATGTAAAACACAGAACAGTAAGCATAATCCATGTGGATGAGGCAAGGTAGACCAACAAGACATGACTGGTCTGGGCCATTGCTGATCTTGTGAAGGCTACTGGACATGCACATGCATGAATCATACATAGACAACATTGGCCTGAACTTGTGAAGACCTTTGGACAGGAACATTAGCTAATCAGTTATAGGCACCATTAGACCTGCAGTAGGAGTGTGCATGTCACGCCACCAATAGAATCTATGCCCCAGTGTCTGAGCCAATAAGAGAATGGAAACTAAGCAAGACAACAAGATTCATAAAGTGGAGTGACGATCTTAAGTAAGGGTAAGACTGTATAAAAGCCAAGTACTAAGAATGGAGAGTCAGTTCTTCCATGGAATTGCTCGGCTTGGCTACTTTTTGTAATAAAGTCTGTTTGAATTCACAAGCTCCGGTATCTGAGAAATATTTGATTCAATATTTCCACGACAGTATCACAGAGTGGAATCAACAGTTCTCCCTCTCCTCTAACTAGCCCAGGAACAGATTGATGAGTACTGTGTGTGTGCGTGTGTTTATAAACCGTACCAATCAGTACCATTGCTTTTGCTTTGTCTATTTGACAGTCACAGTTAGTCTTATAGGGGAGATGAGATAGTTCAGAGGTTTCACTGTTGTCTTTCAGGTCCCGTCTGGCTGATTTCTTTGCCAACTGTCAGTCTGAGCCACGCTCCCTCTCTGGCTGTCTTAAGGAGAACTACGCTGACTGCCTGCTGTCCTACTCTGGCCTCATCGGTGAGTTTCTCCCTTGTTTCTATTAGTCAACCTTTCCTCACACACATTGATGGGTCTCACTATGGTCTTTCATTTTCTCACTGAATCCTCATACTGTCCCCTGAATGGCTCTCCTACCTGTTGTTATAGTCATGTGTCACAGAGTCCCTTCACCCCCCTCCTATCCTCTCTCCAAAGGGGTTATTCCACTGTCCCCATAGGATAAGCCTTTTTGGTTCTAGGGAGAACCATTTTTGGTTCCACTTAGAACCCTTTTGGGTTCCATGTAGAACTCTCTTTGGAAAGGGTCCTACATGGAACTCAAAAGGGTCATTCATGGAACTCAAAAGGGTTCTACCTGGAACCAAAAGGGTTCTACCTGGAACCAAAAAGGTTCAAAGTGTTCATTTTCTAAGAGTGCGGCACAGCACAACCCAACGTCACACCACTTCATCCTGCCCCTCCACATCATTTCATGAAATTAGCTCATTGTTCCAGAGGAAACCAAGGAAGCCAAGACTCATAGTTGCAGACAACGCAGTAGAGCGAAAGAATGAGCGTGTGAAAGACAGGAGGTTGGTGGCACCTTAATTGGGGAAAACGACCTCGTGGTAATGAATGGAACAGAACAAGTGGAATGGTATCAAATACAACAAACACATGGTTTCTAGGTGTTTGATGCCATTCCATTTACTCCGTTCCAGACATTATTATGAGCTGTCCTCCCCTCAGCAGCCTCCTGTAGTGTGAAAGAGATAAAGAGAGAGGGGGAATGTGGGAGAAGATTTGTCTCCTTTATCTTCCCCTTCTCTCTGCTTCTGTGTGCTGAGGGAACCATCCTAGCTCAATCCATCACATTTTCCTGACTAGCACAGCTGTTACAGATAGTCCACACAGCAACCAACAAAATGCCAATTCATTTTGCCGCAAAACAAAAAGGGCTTGTTTGGACGGACGCCAGTAGGGGAACAATGCATTAAGGGAGCAAGAAATCACTGACTGTAGCTATTTAGTTTTCTACAAAGCTGGAGAAACCTAATTATTCCCACTGCCTTTGGAAATACTTCATATTGTCACTTTTGAAAATACTCCATTATGTTTTCAGTGTTACGTGTTGATGAGAGAATTGGATGAAAATAGAGCTGGAAGACAGCTTTTGCTAACAGTTACAGTATGATAGGGATTCACCATTACATGATGGTTAGGTGCAATGGGAGGCGGATCCTCTTTCACCATACCTCATAACCAGCCAATGACCAGCCAAGAATACCAATAGGTCGTGGCTCTGCCACAGAGGATACCATGTCTATAGCAAACCAAACGGAACAAAAAAACGTTCTTTAAAGGCCCAGCGCAGTCAAAATTCCATTTTACTGTGATTTGTATAATACTGTACAACAGCTGATTAAACTAACATTGTTTAAACTAACACAGGACCTTCTAATCAGCAGTTTTGCATCGGCGGGAGTTTCGGCTTTACAAAGAGAGTTTCAAACCTCACTGCCAATAACAGCTAGTTTTTAGTTTTCCCCTCCCCACTCAGACTACTTCCAGACAGTCCTAGCTAAATTCTTACTATTCTTGTCCAATTTAATGGAAATCTTAAGGTACTTAATTGTTACCCGAAAATGATTTGATATTGATATAAAAACAGCTGCATTGGGTAATTTATTGTATTTCTTTCCCCTCCCAACAGGTACCGTGATGACGCCCAACTACCTGCGCTCTCCTAAGATCAGTGTTGTCCCCTACTGTGACTGCAGCAGCAGTGGCAATGGCAAGGAGGAATGTGACAAATTCACAGAGTTCTTCACAGACAACAGCTGCCTCCGTGAGTGACTGACCGCGCATCTCCTGTCCTCTCCTCTCATCTTCATTCTCATACCATTTTCCTGTCTCCTCCACTCTTTCATTGCAGGTCTCCTGACAATTATTCATCCCTCTCTCATTGTTCCTTCCTTCATCCTCCCTCTCTCCCAAGTGATGCTCCATTTCTCCTGTGAGCTTTTTGGCGAAAATCAGAGAGAGAGGAGGAAGAAACAGAAACAATGATAAGGCTGTGTGTGTGTGTGTGTGTGTGTGTGTGTGTGTGTGTGTGTGTGTGTGTGTGTGTGTGTGTGTGTGTGTGTGTGTGTGTGTGTGTGTGTGTGTGTGTGTGTGTGTGTGTGTGTGTGTGTGTGTGTGTGTGTGTGTGTGTGTGTGTGTGTGTGTGTGTGTGTGTGTGTGTGTGTGTGTGTGTGTGTGTGTGGACATTATTAATAATAATGTTTTGTGTGAGTGACTAGTTCCCCGGAGTAGCTCTCCTGGATCAGCGATAGCCAGGGCCCAATTTTTCAAAAGTGATTTATCCAGATTTTGCCTATCGGATATGATTAAATGCATTGAAATAGAATGAATAGAATGGTAATCCCCATTCAAGCCAATGATTTGTCCATTCTATTCATTATTTTTCTATGCATTTAACCCTGTCCGATAGACAAAATCCAGATATATCACCTTTTTTTTTAAACTGGGCCCTGGGCATTGTCTTCTAACTTGGTGGCCCTCCTCTCACATATCAGACAGCTTTAATTAACCCCCCCCCTCCCCTCTCTCCATCCATTCCCCCATCACAGAAATTGCTTCTTTAATAAATACAGCTCCTTCACTATCACAAGGTGCCAGGCCTCTGGAGATAGCAGATCCATGGCTGTGGTGCCTGACTTTGTGCAATCACAGCTCAACTTCCTCTGCTGTGTTATTGGTATGGCATTGTCTCTCAGCCCTTTTCAAAGCCAGTAGGATCCACTATAGTCACGCTCTCACCGACCCTATGGGGAAGTTTGTTTTCACTGTATTATAGAGATAGTGTTATATATAACATTTTGTTCCCAATGTGACAATGTGCATGACACAGCACTATCACAACAGAGCAATTTCTTTAGGGGAATTTCAGTGTCATTGAAGTCTATTTGACCTACTGCTATTGAGAAGGATTTGGGTTTTAGCTTTGAGAAAGAAAGCCATTGAGAAAGATAGGTTTCCTCCCACAATGTACCAAAGGTCCAGCATACACGTCTGCAATTAGACCAACGTCAGTTTGGCAGAGAGGAAAGGGAGGAGTGTGGACATCCGTCCAGCATCATATCCATTCATTTCCTGACGTAAACATTTCGCAAGTGAGTAGTTTGCATTCGCCATGACGTTTGTGTTACAGGCTGACAACTACTGACTGGCTGTGGCTAAAATTAGCCTAGATATCTGCGTCCGCATTGTGTCTGCCAGTAAACACAGTCCGCCTATGTCATGTTTCCAAGGGGATTATTTTGTCCCTACCCAAACTCTTGATTTTTTGGGAGAGCTGTCTGTCTGAACAGCACCTTCCCTGAATATTTGTTCTCCTGGCAAGAAAATCTGACATGATTCCCAGAACTAGTACTGTCCTTAATAATAGGAGTGCTTTGCTGTCACTACACGTCTCTGTGCTCCTCTAGACATCCAGGAACAGCCTGTGAAGCTTGTCCGGGTTAAACTGTGTCCAACTCTCCCTCTATTCCATTTTACATTCATATTTTAGTCATTTAGCAGATGTTCTTATACAGAGGGACTTACAGTTAATGCATTCATCTTAAGGTAGCTAGGTAAGACAACCACATATCACAGTCATAGTAAGTAAAACCTTTCGTCAATAAAGTAGCTATCATCAGCAAAGTCAGTGCTAGTAAGAAAACAGATCACTTCCTGCAAATCTACACAATTGCTATGAGGGTGAAAGAAAAATTAGCTGATTTTAAGCTCCTTTCCTACAATTCTACACATTTTGCCAAGTGGCAGACAGAACCATTTTCGGTTTTGTAGTTAATCTCATGCTATTCTACACATTTTGCCAGGGCTTATGACCTCCAGGGAGTTCCTAACTGTCGTGTTCATATGCTATCTGGGGGTGCACCCCCAACGCCTGCGGGCCTGTTCAGTAATCTGGCCCTGAGTGCAAGTGTTGAACATAGACTAAAGGTAGGGAGGTGCAGTTCCCCTTTCTGCTCCATAGACAAGCACCAGGATCATGAAATGGATGTGAGCTTCAACTGGGAGCCAGTAGAGAGTGTGGAGGAGCGGGGTGACGTTGGAGAACTTGGAAAGATTGAACAGCAGGCGGGAAGAGTTTCAGGGGTTTGATGGCACAAGCGGGGAGCCCAGCCTCTGATCCCCTAAGAGTACCAAGGCATGGCTAAATCCCCTCTCTCTATCTCTCTCTGAAACTAATAAAAACTAATTGTTGTGATTGTGTTGTGACTGTGACGTTATGTTGTAAAACATTTCACAGCATGAAAATGATCCCAGTCAATAATCGAACGCACGTCTGTGTGGATGGCAGATGTTTCTCTCACCCCACCTCGCTCTTGATTTATCTAGCTACAGTAACTTGCAAGTTGAGCTGTAAAGTCGAGATGGTTTGTTCTCAGAGGTATGCATTTTTAACTTGTTTGTATAGCTAGCTCACTAACTAACAAATATATGCACTCTAAATCAAAAACGTAGTGCCCAAGTCTTTGCAATCGCAAAAATTCTCTCCTCACATCAACCCACAGCGCTTTGACCGCGAGTCCGGGTATTTATATGCTGACCTTACTGCTCAAAAAGCTTCTGATTGGTCAGAGTCAATACTCCTGGCCTCCATTAATTGGCAGATGTGTGAGGCAAATGTGTGTGCCCACAGAACAATTTTTCGAGATCGAGGGAGGGTTTGTGAGAAACATCCGCACGAGCGCAGCCATCCACATTAAAGAGTTACGTGTGCAATTATTGAACTGGGAACATTTTCACGCTGGGAGAAATTTTACAGCATGACGTCACAATCAGAATACGATCAGAACGATTGGGAACTATTTCACACTGGGAAGATTTTTACATGACATGTGGCGGTCTCGGGGCTACCCATGCAGCTCAGAGGGAACATTTGTCAGCACTAACACACAGTGACAGATATGCTCCCAAACAACCGTCAGTGCTGGTGTGGCTCCGAAACTGTGATAGGGCCTTGCCCTGGCTCCTTAACCAGGGGGCCAACGAGAGGGCTCTGTCCGCTTACGGAAAGCTCTTTTGGAAGGCATTAGAAGACAAAGCATAGCTGCTGATTTGCTTCATCTAATGCTAAGCATACATTGTTCCCAGTTAAGGATCCTCTCCTGCATTTGCCTCTAGGTCAGCAGAGTAAAGTACTGTTGTTCTCTTGCACCATTCTTCAATCCAGTACAGTGATGGTAGTTCAGTATTTGTCATACAGCTTTATTCAGCCATGACAAAAGGCATTACAGGGTTGTTACGTGACCAAAAAAGTTGGAAGTGAGAAAAGAGAAGTAGAGTTACTTCTGCTCGATGGTACATATAGAGTGGTTGGTGGTTCATTTGCTGGTAGCAGTGGCATTGTGAGAAAGAATATCCCAACAGAGAGGTCACACTGAGTAACCGGCAGCATTATCAGCAATCCATAAATGCCCAGGCGGCATCCACCCTGTGTGCTCCTAAGAAATCACCTAGGAGATCAGTAATGGTCCTATTCTTCTGACCAACAGCCTGACTGAGAACTCCAGCGGGCACATTGGCAAGGCTCCTTTATGCCACGTCTAAGCACTCACTCTTAGTTCAAAAGATCAGAGATTAGTGTTAGCTCTCTCCTATAAAAACCCTCTTAACGGAGGAGACACGCTTTTAACTATGTATAACTAGTATATCCAATCCCTATACTGATCGATTGTATCTTTGTTCTGTATGACTATGCAAAACAAACACCAAAACTCTTGACTATAGCAATAATGTCAATGTTAATTGTTAAATAAAGACTACAGTGCCCGATTTCGGGCAATAGATTTACTGGCAATTACTGATAGTATGTTTACATTATTATTTTATTCATTTCCTATCGTTTTATGTCAGAACACAATAAACTAGACTGCTCTAGGACACCTAGATGGCAGGTAGCCTAGTGGTTAGAGTGTTGGTCCAGTAACCAAAAGGTTGCTGGATTGAATCTCTGAGCTAAAGAAATTTGTGTTCTGCCCCTGAACAAGGCAGTTAACCCACTGTTCACCGGTAGGCCGTCATTGTAAATAAGAATTTGTTCTTAACTGACTTGCCTAGTTAAATAAAGGTTAAAAAACGAATTATCTGTTGAATAAATGTGTCCAGTGGTCTGCTGCGTCATTACGATCTAATTGGTCAGATCCTTGTCACGTTAAAGGGAGGCCCTTAGAAAAGTAGCTCTCTAGGTCGACTCGCTAGCAAATTCAATCTGGAGAGCACTCAGAGTGTGCTCTGGACCTTCATAAATTCAGAGCGTTGTCAGATTGTCCGTTCGTAAATTCGGAGCGTTCAGAGCGCACACTGGACGCTCTGGTTGAGGAGTAGGGTTAATCTGAGCGCTCTGACGTAACATCAACAGTCAAGCACCCAAGCCGATTGGCTAATTTGCTCGCTACTTCCAGACATAAATGAGAGAACACCCCACTCTGACCATTTTACTTGCCCTAGCAGAGCTGGCTAGGCTGTTTTCATGTTATCCAGAGCGCTGATGACTAATTGCAGCAGGCAAAATTTTAATTACGCTTTTTAGCCGACGTTTACTGACAACGGCCATATTCAACACGTGTTGAGCGTTCGTAAATTCATCAGTTATTCTGCGCTCTGGCACACTCGGACGACAGTGCTCTAAAATCGGAGTAGATAACTAGAGCGATTTTACGAACGCACCTTCAAACTTTTTTTTTACGTTGGCGAGAAGGGTCGAGAGGGGTGGACACGACACACTTCTACATTATTCAAAATATTGCCTTCTTGCTAGATTAATGAATACAGCCATAGCAAAATGGGCCTAATTGTTTGGTTCAACAGACGGCCATGCGCACTAATGCCTGTCTGTCAGTGTTTTGGTTGATGTAAATGTCACTAAGTGATATGATATCATGTTTACTCATGTGCTGTTTGCACTTGATGAATGGAAACAGAAACGATTAAGTGGCAGATTGTGCAGATTCCAGGCTGTTTGCACACAGTGTGATATTCCCTGTGTTTAAACATGGGATTTATCTTCTCTCTCCTCTTGGTAAGACAAACATTGCATTCCTGTGCAGCTGGAACAAGCCTGCTGGGCCTTCCTGGGTGTCTGGATTCTAACATTGCTCAGTGTTTGCAGAGTAAAGGTCCAGTGTTAAATCACACTCTCGTTTGTCAGCAAGAATAAGACACAGGGTCCAGTTTGGACACTCACAAAAAAAAAAGGGTTCCAATAGGGTTCTTCGGTTGTCCCCATAGGATAACCTTTTTTGGTTCCAGGTAGAACCCTTTTGGGTTCCATGTAAAAACGTGGAAAGGGTTCTACATGAAACCCCAAAAGGTTATAACTACAAGCAAAAGGGTTCTACCTGGAACCAAAAAGGGCTCTTTAAAGGGTTATCCTAATGGGAACAGCCGAATAACCCTTTTAGGTTCTAGATAGCACCTTTTTTCCTCAGAGTGTAGTCGACGCCTGTAGGAATACACTCATCCTATTAGGAGTGAATTACAGTATGTATTCTCAGGGCTTGACTGGCAGGTTATACATGTTAGTATTTCTCAAGTGCTGCTGATTCCTCAAACTCCACTGAAAGCCCTGACATTGAGCTAGAGCTAAATAGGAGCTAAACTCATGTACATTATCACAGCACAAGCATTGTGCCTAAATTTGAAACTAGAAAAGCACCCTTCCAAACTAGAAAAGCACCTCATCAGCCGTGACAGACGACACCGTCTAATGCGGTGTCTCTAATTAGTCTTTGTTGAGAACAAAGCTCCATAAAAGACCTTATCAACAAATTCAATGCACTCATCAGGCAGCCGCTGTGCTAGCGCAAAGTATTAGTGCACTAGGATAGGCTCAGTGGCACACCCGCTTTCTTCACCGCAAGATAATGAAACCAGCTTTAATTGATTCCCTCACAGCCAACATTTAAGAGGTGTGGCCCTATACAGCCTTAGACGATTCAAGCTCAAATGAGCTGACAAGTTTAAAAAAAATAATAATAAAAAGCATGTCCGTCCTTTTCCAAAGTGTTGGCTAACAGTTTAAATGGATTCAATGACCCAGGGAAGAAATAGTTGAATTATTCTGTGAGCGGTGCATAACGCTGATCCATCTAGCTTCAGATCTGCCTGTCTGCTTCACTTCAAAGATAGACCAGGAACAGTGTATGCACTCTAATGTGTTGGGTAAAAGGCCACATCATCACTTTGTTATTATTATTATTATGGCCTTCGCTAATATATTCATATCCCCCAGCCAAACTTAAGCACACTCACTAGGTTTGTGGTTTAGAATTTAGTTTTTCCCCCGGTGTATTTCCATATAATTAAATTGTTCTCTCCCACCTATTCCATAGTGTTTGGGAAAGATAGACTCATGATACCCTTTAGGGGAAATGGATAGTGTTAGGGAAAGATAGACTCATGATACCCTTTAGGGGAAATGAATAGTGTTAGGGAAAGCTAGACTCATGATACCGTTTAGGGGAAATGGATAGTGTTTTACACCAGTAATGGCTTTATGAAAAGCTTTAGATTTTGGACAGATGTAGTATCTCCACATATGGACTTTCTCTCGCTCCCTCTCTCTACAACATTGATGTCTAACACAGTGTCTGGTCTTTCTGTAGGCAATGCAATCCAGGCGTTTGGGAACGGGACAGATGTGGGAGTTTGGCAGCCCATGCCACCGTTGCAGACCACCACCTCCACCACCACTCCTTCCCAGAAGGCTAAGGACCGGTCCCCCAACTCACTGGATGTCGCCACAAACACCAATCACCTCAAGGCAGGGGATGAGTCCCTCTACCACTTCTGTGGAAGCTTGCAGGTGAGGTTTCCAACAGCTAATTTCATACCGCATGGACCTCCTGTCCTGGAGGCCCAACGACCAAGCATCTATTCTGAGGAAACTATTTTAGCTAGGCGCTGGATTAATTTAAGCATTATTGATTTGATTTGAGAACTGATACTGCCTCATTTCAGCAGAGCCTGAATTAACTGTAAAGGACTAACAGTTGCTCTGCAGTATAGGAGTCTGAGGCACACAGATGGAAGTGTTTGTCTATCAGTGGTGTACACACTGAGTGGAATCAGTCCTCCTCAAAGACAGAACACTGTCCTTCAGTGAGTCAGTCAGCACGTCCTGCTACACACTGCAATTCAAACGGCATATAGTATATTTTATATATATTATATACTCCGTCACACAAGCATTTCACTCCTACACCTGTTGTTTTATGAAGCATGTGATAATAACATTCGATTTGACACAGCATACACACACTCTAGTGCCCTAGAGAATCCCACATTGCCGGCATGTAGGCTTCATTCACCTCAGTAATAAAGGCTTGGTGGTGTCACCGAGTGACAAGGTGACGCGTGGTCACCCACACTGATCTGAATGTCACCGGCTGCCACCTATATCCCATTAACACAGATGACTGCCTGCCTGACTGCCAGCCAGCCGACCCCTCGCCTGATGAGGTCCTCTGTCCCTGGCTGCGTCCCTGGATGCTCCGCCAGCGCCATTTGAAAGGGCATTCATATGCTAATAGGACAAATTAGAATAGATTACCCCAATTGATCTGGACGGGGGATAAATAGTGTTCAGGTCCAGGGGTGGAGTGGGTTATCTTTGTGATGTTGTCAGGGTGACTCCTGGCTTAGACAACCTGCTGGAGATGGATCTGTCAATGTTACAGACACTGATGTTGTATCAGAGCTCAGAATGGTTGATGGGGCTTTCAGTGATGATTTACATGAGCTGAGGTTAAGATGAACATCTAAGATTGGAACTCGATCAGTGGGAATTTAGTCTTTCTGGTCAAAATACAAAAGGCTTCCACAAAGCAAACTCAGCCACTAAAATGTTTAGAGTTGGGAAGCTCACTGTATTATTGTTGTTAACCAACAAGGCTACTGTTATAGATTCCCATACTCTCTAATCAGAGGAAAGCTCTCACTTTGCAAGGAGTTCCAAACACACACAACACGCACACAAATACTTACAGTACTTACACACACACACACACACACACACACACACACACACACACACACACACACACACACACACACACACACACACACACACACACACACACACACACACACACACACACACACACACACACACAGTTAGCCCTGTTTGCACTGGAGCATGTGTTGAGCAGGGACGGCTGTCGGAGGCAGACAAGCTCTTTCTAATCACACAGGGGACGGGCCTGTAAGAACATTCACTCGTCTCTCCTCTCATCATCGATTAGAAACCCTCTGTGCTGGTACTGCCAGACAGCTTTAGCACTCGTCCAATGACTCAGGGCCCCACTAGACTACTAGCCAAAAGACAACGTCTCCCTGTGTGAGGATCTCTATGTGAGCAGCTTGAAATATGTGATTTTTTCTGCTTCCTTTTGTTAATTTTCTCAAATCTAATTTAGCATCACTGTGTATTCCTCAAACTGCCAGGATTTGTTTTCTTTTACCGTAAGCTTCAAACTGAATTAGGAAGGGTTCTTTTTGTCTTGTGAGAGGGTTTTGCCTCACTTTGCCTCTCTTTGTGTGTATTGAAAGTGGCGCAGGCAGGAATGCCTTTTGTCCCACGTCGGAGATTGAAGTCAGGTGGCTCCTAGCGTGTCTAAGAAGCTGAAACAAAAGGAAGGAGAGTTTGTTGTGTTGCTGCTGAGCCCAGCAGGGCCTGTAGCGCTCCGCAACCTGGGCCTGACAGTTAAGAGCAGCAAAACAGATCATTCAATGTGGTTCCCTGAAGTGATTCAGTTTTACCTTTGAATAGTTAATGAGTAAAACATATGAATTCAGTCAGCATTTCTGCATCCACATCCCCAGTGGGTGAAATTGGATGCAATGACGTCTTTTGTAACGTCTTGGTCAGGTTGTATACTGATTGCAGGTTATTAGTATTCAACACCTTACACATACATGTAGTCGTAAAGGATGCAAGACTGATTCTCCTCTGTTCCACATGAAGTCCCGTAGATGATGCATGGTGGTATATCTGAAACAATAACCGCATGCCCAGTCAAGCTGATGGATGGTTTAGGCCAACGGGAGAGAAATGAATTGTGGGACAGCTCTGGGTTCCGCTCAGTGAGCAATGACAAACATCTGTCATTTCCCTCTGCTGTGTCCCATCCAGCTCCCACTACAGCCAAATCCACACACCCTCACACTGTCTTCTACACTCCCACATTACATTGATCAGGACTAGCTATCAGTCTAACTGAATGCCCCAGTCATATGGTGTTGGGCTAGGCATTATATTTGCAATTCTGTGTTGCTTTGATGTTTGGTTGGTCGTAATGTGTTTTCTTCACAAAGTACAGTCCTCCAAACAGAGTATGAATGACGGATATTATTCTTAGTGGCAAGGCAAGTTTGTAATACTTCAGACTCACACACACAAACACACACAGTTTTCTCTAGCTCTTACTAAATGTAAAACTACAAGTAGCCTATTGTAAAGCATTAGAGTGGCTGGCTAACATACGGCACTGAACACAGGCGACTCATGTAGATCCTCACTTCTGTTTTACTGTTTTCCTTCAAGGTCTTTGTCCACTTGAGACCCTGTAAATACCAGATGAAACTGGATAAGCCTGTGTCTCAGGATATTAAATTACCTACAGCAGCCTTGCTCTTATTCAAGGCAAATTATAAATAAAAAAGATGAAGAAGAGGAAAATCTCAGAGTTTACTGTGACTGGAGACATATCCTCATACAGTCTAGTCTGGGGAAATACAGGAAGTCCCATCGCTTTCAAGTCATCTGTAACAAACTGGATCTAAATGCTGTATAAGGATCAACGGCGACATGTGCTTCAGCAGGGATCCTTCCAAAGCAACAAATCACTGATGTTTGAGCACGGCAACAAATTCAAACGGCACACACTCAGCACACACATGAACACACACAGTAGGGTGGTTTTGACCATATCTCTCCATCTCTCTTGGTTTTACAGGCTCAGAAACTGAAGTCCAACGTTTCAGTCGATGGTGTGCTTTGCGTGGTAAGTGTACAGCATATCTACATAGTTTGATTATCCTGATTACTCTTGTTTGAGGAAAAGATTATACTAAGTTTAAGCCAGAACTATCAACTAACAATTGATTATGACTAAGGCCAGGAGTTTTTCCTGAACACATGACCTAACCAGAAAAATCTGTGTGGGTCCTAGTTCATCTTTGATCTATGTAAAATTACATGTAGGAACAGTAGTGTCGATTTTCAATTACAAGGAAAGACTATGGTAATTACTACTCAGACCCTGATCTCATGCCAAAGGTCACAGGCCTACAGACAGAAGTCAAGGCGACCCCTCTTGCACATGTGCTCATGGTCTTTGTAGTCCTCTACGCTGACGTGAGCATTGCTTATCTAGTGCCTTTTAAAGTTCAGTAAATGTCATCGTACATAATAAAGCAGCATTATTCCATAGAGTGACATTTAAGGAGGCGGTGGCAGGTTCAAACAGCCTGAGAAGAGATGGCCCCTTTTCAGCTCAACGTTTCATTAGTGTGTCAAATACCTTTTTTTTTATCTCATCTCCAAAGCAACACATGGATATGATAGAGCCAACTGGCATTTTGGTTCTCAAAACAACCTTTTTTTCTAATCTAATGGGCCAATTTAATCACACACTTTTGTGGTGTTATTAAGACATTCTTATTTGATTTGGATTATGTCAGTTCTCTAGTTGTTTATTTTTCTTTATTATAGTGTTTTGCGAGTGGAGCCCCAAGAGAGCATGAATGTGGACAATGTAAATGCAGGGGTTATAGATGCAGCCGGGATTTGTCAGATTGCTTCAATTTGACAGTTGGACAAAAGTCTAAAAGCAAGCAAAGTGATGGCACAAATGTCCCCCCAGAAAAAAAGCATTTGATCAGGCCTAAGTTAACTTGTTCTATCGCTCCTCTGACATTCTCTGTCCCTCCCTCCACAGGACCCACAGATCGACGACTCCGGTACCTCCAACTCCATCGCCAGGAATTCAGCCGGTCTGCCATCATCTAATACACACCTCTACTCACTGCTGCCCCTGCTGGTCGCGCTGCTACACTGCACCCTGGCGGCGCTCTACCCCGCGGCAGTCTTGTAGCCATGCTACCTTTCAAAAGCATGGACAGACTAAATTTGTAAAAAGACGAAATGATATTCTCTGTTCCCAGTATACCTGTTGTATTTTTATTTCCCTTCTCTCTGATTATTTTTAAACTCTAGTTTGAAGAGGCTTACGTTGAAGCAGTGTGCTAAAGTGATCTCAATGTAACTCAGTTTCGCTGTGTTTCTCCCGTTTCTGTTTTACAAAGGGAAAAGCTTCTGTGTCGGTCACTGGGCGATCATGAGAATATAGGATGCATTGCTACATTCCAATACACAATGGCGGGTGGCTTTTTGTCAGTTCCTGGTACAATGGGATTTACTGTATTCATAATGGTACGGTCATTAGGCAGGCGCTTTTATCCAAGGGACTTTGTGTGTTAAGGCTGAGGTCTTTGAAGAAGCAAATAATCCCCATCACTTTGATGGCAGTGGTATAAATGAGGTAGGCAGCTTTTTAGGTGTCAATATATCTCATCTGTGGTGTGTGTGTGTGTTTTGATATGGTATCATTTGGAGATGGAGATGGGCATGGAGTTACGAAGGCCCAGAGGACAGACAGTATAGATGGCTAGACCACCATGGAACCTTTAATCTAGAATGGTCTACAGAACTCATAATTCTGTCGGGACGCCACCATTTTGTCACTAACTCGGCCCTCTGCAGCAAAACACTAATTTCAAGAGCTCACTTTGACATTGTAGCGCATGCAAAAAAACACACGCAAAGACACATGCAGTACACACTCACATGTCAAGGTTAGTTTCTTCCTAACATGTACAATGAGCTATTTGGGGGATATGGCGAATGTACATTATGGAGTCAAACATTATTTTGGTCTATCAAAGCTGTTTGACATATTTTCTCTATACTGGATGAAAGGGGGGGATGGGTGTAGGGTTTTCTCCGGTAGACAGACCATTCCTACCTGAATGAGTTTATACTCTCTGCTCTGTAAGCATCGTAAAGCGCTCTGGAGCTGTTGACAACAGCCGTACAGATGACGGCGTTAAGAGTTGTAACAGATCACGTGACAGATGGATTCTCGTACTTACCGCTTTGTTGTGTACACTTTAATTACACACAACCATTCAACACACTAGCATCAATTTGCTCTCAATCTATTGTCATGTTGCCTTCACAATAAAACTGTCAATCTTATTCTGGAACAAAGCCTTGTAAATCTTATACGATTGGCATCTGAGTCAAGCTGATGCAGAACATGTGACTCTTGTACGTAAATTGTAGCATTTTGTATGTCTCCTGAGAATCGCTGAGAAAGTATCAACCTTGTATCATAACCATATGTAACTTCTCAGATGTAATGTGCAAGTTGAAAATGTCAATTCATTTTGAGATACATTTGAAATAATAATTTCCTCATGTGGACTACCCAGCACACAGTCACTTCACACATACACGTGGCATGTGCGGCAAATTACTTTAGCTACTGGACATTTTAAAGCATTTATGACATGCTGCTTGGGTTCGTGTGGCTTTTCAAAACAATGTATATTACATGTTATTTACTAGGCATTAAAATTAGATGTGTGTACTTGATTGAAACAGTAATTGGATAAGAAATGTCTATTCCTATCCTGCTCAGGAGCATTGTGAGCAATTTAGATCAGATTCAAATTCCCAAATAAAATACATCACGTTAGAGAATAGCATTTTTTGTTTTACAGCAAGCTACATAATTTCCCCAGTACATATGATGGAACTATTGTAAATGATAAGATATCGATCTAGCTCTCCTGTTATATTTCCTGAGCCAACAAATACTCTACCATAGTTTCATTTATGCAGTTGCCTGAATATGATATTGTTTTTTGGTATATAACATCTTATTCTTTCTATCTTTTACTATTTGGGCCTTTATTTATTACACGTTGACGTCCCGCACAAGTAAGGAGCATACAGGACCGTACCCAGAGGTTAAAGTGCAAAAAATCACATGGGTGATAGGAAATGCAATAAAGGATAAAGACAAACATTTTATCTATGAAGGTCTGAGGCAGCTGGCTGGTTTAACACATCGGTATCTGTAGTCAGATTGCTGATATTTCACAGTGACAGAGGATGAATGTGTTGGAATTTGTGGGTGAGGGAGGATAATAAGCCCACTAAGAGGCAGGTGAAGAAATAAAATACCCTAGAGTATTTGTATTCATTTACATCACATTGGTTGTTTAACTAGAAGAAACTAATTGCAATGTTTATACAGATTGAAAACAAAGAATCCCTAAGCTATTCACAATACTTCTTAGCCTGTGAAAATGTACAATCTAAATAAAATTATAATTAAAATGTTGACTCATCCAACAGTGAGGTTGTTTTTTCTGTTGCTTAGGGGTTGTTTTGTGGCCTGTTATAACTCTGTTTTGCTGGCTGAGAGAGAGACAGAGAGAGTCTGCTTAATTAAACACATGTGTAGCCATTGTCTGGTACCTGTGGATGTGCTGTGTGAGTGGTGGAATCTGGAGCTGTGCTGAAAAGATTGGCCATGTTGACCCACAACAGTTTATCAATGACATGCTGAGAGCAGGACATCAGTCTTGGCTTTACCATGTCAGCTAAACAGCTCCAATGTTCCCAGGAAAAATGTTCAACAATGTCAAATGAAAAATTTGCTTCGCGTCATGATTTAAACACAAGAAAGTTCTGAAAATGTTTGACTGTTCCCTGGGCCTAGATTATTCTCAGAACACATCTGGTCAAATTCAAGGTAATCCCACTTGAAACATGGAATGCAAAAACAGATCAATTCAGATGCATAAACACAGAAAACGTGACAGAAAGGAGGGTAAATGTCATGCATGCACTTTTCCACAGGGACGCAAGAAAATAGTATCCAATGGCTGTAGTTATGGCCTTTCCCTGGACGCAGGAGGGGGTTGTTTAGTTGCAATGGGTAGAAAGACAGCCAACGGGGTTGACCTTTCCAATCCCTCAGATTAGAGAAAGCTTCACAATTATTACATCAAGTTGTTCAGTTTTATTTTCAGAAATCAACTCAAAAGCCCCGTTTATACATGGTTCTAACATGCGTCATTTGTCCTGTTCTTCTCCTCATTCCGATTGTGCCAACATTTTTAGACAGGTGTAGATGATTAAAAATCACATTGTGAACTGATTTTGATCAGATTTTATAAGTGTACAGTGAACTGGCGTGATCAGGACAATATCAGGACGCATGTAAGCGGCAGGTATAAACAGGGCTAAAATGTCACTGCTGTGGTTGTTTCAACAGTATATCAGTTGTCACCTGGTACTTCATGTAAGTCTGTGTTTCTTGCAGGTATTTTCTTCATATCAAGATGGACAGAAATAACGAGTATGGGATAACATGTGATACAGACATTGACAGAACGCAGCAGCAGCAGCATCAGCAGCTGAGATAAACGTACATTGAAATGGGTCTGACTGATGTTGAAAATGAGCACTGAAGATGTTCATGCTACTTTTGTGGCGAGTATCAAGTCTTACCATTAAGTTATTGAACTTGGATTGATATGTATCTTTTATATTAATCCGGTCCACATTTGACATAGTCATTTATCAGACACTCTTATCCAGAGTGACCACCTAGTCAGCTAAGGGATTCGAAACAGCTCCCTTTCGGTTACTGGCCCAACGCTTTTACCTGCTACCTGCCGCCCAGACAGTTATATCATAACAAGACATGTTACATATTGTACATACTGTAGTCAGACATGGGTAATCTCTCGTGGACAGATACACGTAACATTGATCAAGCATCTAACGCAACTAGTCAAGATTTCAGTCCTGGGTTTCTGAGATGAATATGTATTGGGGCGGCAGGATAGCCTAGTGGTTAGAGCGTTGGACTAGTAACCGAAAGGTTGCAAGTTTGAATCCCCGAGCTGTCGTTCTGCCCCTGAACAGGCAGTTAACCCACTGTTCCTAGGCTGTCATTGAAAATAAGAATTTGTCATTAACTGACTTGCCTAGTAAAATAAAGGTAAAATAAAAAATACAAAAAATCGGTTGAATGGAATGTGTTCCAAATAATACCAATGTTATGTAACCCCCCCCCCCCGAACGCACAATATTTCCAATCATATAAAAGCGAAAAATAGTTACAAATGGCTAAAGGTGGATAATGCCTTTTCAGGCAAAAAGGTATAAATGTCAAACAAATGCAATACACAAACTTGAAATGAAAAAGCCCTCTGGCAAAAAAAGGGAACAGTAAAAATAAAGATATTGAGCATTAGTTCTCGTAAATGTGGGGAATTGGATGTTTGATAATGAGAATCAAACTGCAATTCACATTGGAGATGTGCTTACTAAGAAGTGTTACCTAATCTATTGGCCTAGACCTTGAGGAGGCTTCAATATAGTGCTGACCTAAAGGAACCTTGGCTATGGAGATGACCTTTAACTGCACTTCAAGAAAACACTGGACTATCAGCAGAAGTACCTGAAGACATCTTTCAGGCAATTAACAAGGCTAAAATGGTCTAACAAAATAGTATTGTAAGAGACTGGTCTAATGAAGAGATTGGTGAACGTGATGAGCTAGCTCTATAAGGAATTCGTATTGAAACTAATTTTGTATAAAGCTGGCCTTGCACAGGACGTGTCTAATCTAAAAAAGTTAGTATTGGAAGAAGCTATTACAGTAGTTATTACAGTAGTTATGTGTCCCTGGGCAGAGTTAATATTGGAAGAAGCTATTACAGTAGTTATTACAGTAGTTGTGTCCCTGGGCAGAGTTAGTATTGGAAGAAGAAATTACAGTAGTTATTACAGTAGTTATGTGTCCCTGGGCAGAGTTAATATTGGAAGAAGCTATTACAGTAGTTATTACAGTAGGTGTGTCCCTGGGCAGAGTCAGTATTGGAAGAAGCTATTATAGTAGTTATTATAGTAGGTATGTGTCCCTGGGCAGAGTTAGTATTGGAAGAAGCTATTACAGTAGTTATTACAGTAGTTGTGTCCCTGGGCAGAGTCAGTATTGGAAGAAGCTATTACAGTAGTTATTATAGTAGGTATGTGTCCCTGGGCAGAGTTAGTATTGGAAGAAGCTATTACAGTAGTTATTACAGTAGTTATGTGTCCCTGGGCAGAGTTAGTATTGGAATAAGCTATTACAGTAGTTATTACAGTAGTTGTGTCCCTGGGCAGAGTTAGTATTGGAAGAAGCTATTACAGTAGTTATTACAGTAGGTATGTGTCCCTGGGCAGAATTAATATTGGAAGAAGCTATTACAGTAGTTATTACAGTAGTTGTGTCCCTGGGCAGAGTTAGTATTGGAAGAAGAAATTACAGTAGTTATTACAGTAGTTGTGTCCCTGGGCAGAGTTAATATTGGAAGAAGCTATTATAGTAGTTTTTACAGTAGTTGTGTCCGTGGGCAGAGTTAGTATTGGAAGGAGAAATTATGGTACACTATTTTAGTTGAGATGAAGACAACAGATAATATTGAGTAGCAGAAATAACCTCAACATTCATTCTGACCACACTGTCTGTCTGCATTGTGCCTCAGGCCTGACCATTCCCAGAGCACCGCAGCAGGAGAGAGCTATCACTTACAGCAACGCTGTCCCAGTGAAGATCACCATCACACCAGTGGTAAAATACTGTTTAATGAGCTCCCAATTTATGCCAGTCCATCTGTATCCAGAGGCATACACTAGAACTATGCACTGAGTGTGTGTGTGTGTGTGTGTGTGTGTGTGTGTGTGTGTGTGTGTGTGTGTGTGTGTGTGTGTGTGTGTGTGTGTGTGTGTGTGTGTGTGTGTGTGTGTGTGTGTGTGTGTGTGTGTGTGTGTGTGTGTGTGTGTGTGTGTGTGTGTGTGTGTGTGACCTCTAAAAGAAAAGGGTTCATATTGAAACAAAAAGGATTGAATTCTATGATATTGGCACAGCTAGTGACATTAATTTGTGAACATTTAGAAAAAATAACAAAATTTGGAAAAAGTCAAGGGGTGTTAATACTTTCTGAAGGCACTGTATATTATTTCAACAACATCTATTTCAACCCTGAAATTTAGAGCGATTTGGTCAGATATTGCTCCCTTCATCCAGCCTTACCATGTCAATCTTTGCACTAAACTGATCATAAAGATTGCTGTTATTAGTGGAGACCACACCCATACTCTGAATAAGTCTGCAAGTAAATTCTGAAACTACTTGATAGGTTTTAAAAACTGAAGAGACGTCATGGGAGCATCAAACACTTCAAGTCCCCTTAAACACAAGCATTAATTCACATCTATAACAAAATGTCACATGTGGGTTGCTGTATCTCACTGAAGCCCCCAGGGGCAGTTAATGGCATGTGGAAAAATGGTTTATGAATACTAATAAATGTTAAGGCTGTAATTATTCCACTGTTTTATAATCCCTAATGAGGCTAGTTTACAACCGTACTGTATATCCCTTCAAATGATATTGTAAAGATATACTGACCTGGATGAATCTTGCTCACAAATTAACTTGTATTCCACAGTTCACATAACAATGTAACCATTTTTTAAAAATGTATATAGTTCTGTCCTTGAGCTGTTCTTGTCTATTAATGATCTGTATTATGTCATGTTTAATGTTTTGTGTGGACCCCAGTAAGAATAGCTGCTGTTTTAGCAACAGCTAATAGGGATCCTTATAAAGTACCAAAGACCAAATGTTATTGTCATGCATGGTAGCTCTTATGGGAAAATGTATTACTAATTGATTCAGATGAAACCCTGTCCAACGGCATGAACCAGTAACACTCAGTTTGGTCACACTTTATTTGGATAGTCCATCTATAGATGCTCTTCAGATGGTCAGACTATCTACAAACTACCTGTTGATAAGCAACTGCATGCTAAGGTTACGGTTAGGGTTAGAATAAGGGTTAGGGTAAGGGTTAAGTTTAGGGTTAAAGTTAGGGCTAGGGTTAGTAGATAGTTAGTTGAAATGTTACTGATAGTCTGGAGAGCAGATGAAATATCCAAATAAAGTGTTACCGAAAGTCTTGACATAGAAGTCCCCCTCCCACACAGACCCGAAGACCCGAAGACCCAGACTTTCCCATCACTCTTCCCAATCTCATCAGATACTAATTTGTCATTATATTCAATTTTTTCCTTTTCTCTTTGTTCTTGGTCTGATGTGAGGAGAAGGCCTCCTTTTGTTGTGGTGAAGAGCATGAAGTAAAACTGGTCAGGTTTGTATGGGATAGAACACAGAACCATTCTTCTGAGGCCACGGGGGTCCAGGGGACAACCATGTGCTTTGTAAGAGGGCCGGCCCTGCTCAGTCAATGACCACCGCATTTGGAACATAATGGCGTAATGATGTAAAGATTGAGTTCTGGGTGTGGGATCAATCATGTGAACGTGAGTCGGTTGACCCCGAGTCTTCACAATGAGGTGAGAGTGTTTGGCCGGTCACAATCCATTTAAAGCAGGGGTGTCAAACATTCGGCCCACGGGGGGGTTAAAAAATATAATTCCAGCATTCTCAAAATGGCTTGACATTAACCAGGTTTCCATCCAACCTTTTAATGTGAGTAATGTTGGATAAAAAATGTCTTGACAGACCTGATGGAAACAGAACATTTAACAGTATACATTCCAAATGTTGACAAAACTAAACATGCTAGAAAAAGTTGGATCGTTTTGTAGCTACTACAACAATTGGATACCACGAAATTGGGGAGGAAAAGGGGTCAAATTCCATAACAACAAAAAATAACCATCATATCAAAGTAAATTTGGAGTCACGCGATGATATGTTGTGTGGTCCTTCCACTATGACTCGGGAAAGCGTGCAGTTTTTTAGGGTACTTATAAAATAAGTTATGATGAACTTCACAGGGTAGTGAAAGATGATGAGCTTGATGCTCCTTTCCAATAAATATCCAGGGTTTTATTCTGGTGACATGACGATCAATGCTCGGTCACCATTTGACAAATAAAAAAATGTATTGCACTTTTGTCCATAATGATCTCATCATGTAGTTGGCTATACCTGCACTGTATCTGTGAGCTGTTGACTAGAGCGCAGGTGCCTGTACCAGTGTTTGCTATACCTATGCAACATTTTCTGTGACAAAACCATCAGTAGGCCTAGAGTTGAAAATGCAATGGAAACCCATTTAACTTGTATTTTATATTCGGTACAAAGTTATTTATATCTGCACTACGTATTTACTATTTACGAGCAGACTTTTATCCCCAACAAGTCAATTTGATGGAAACACAACTATGATGGGAAATTGTACATATTGTTTTATGCGGATTTGTGAATATTTGCATGAAAATCTATCACCAGGTAGATGGAAACCTAGCTATAGACACCCTGAAGGAAACCGAGCTATAGACACCCTGAAGGAAACCTAGATATTGACACCCTGAAGGAAACCTAGCTATAGACACCCTGAAGGAAACCGAACTATAGACACCCTGAAGGAAACCTAGCTATTGACACCCTGAAGGAAACCTAGCTATAGACACCCTGAAGGAAACCGAGCTATAGACACCCTGAAGGAAACCTAGCTATTGACACCCTGAAGGAAACCTAGCTATAGACACCCTGAAGGAAACCGAGCTATAGACACCCTGAAGAAAACCTAGCTATAGACACCCTGAAGGAAACCGAGCTATAGACACCCTGAAGGAAACCTAGCTATAGACACCCTGAAGGAAACCTAGCTATAGACACCCTGAAGGAAACCGAGCTATAGACACCCTGAAGGAAACCTAGCTATTGACACCCTGAAGGAAACCTAGCTATAGACACCCTGAAGGAAACCTAGCTATTGACACCCTGAAGGAAACCTAGCTATAGACACCCTGAAGGAAACCGAGCTATAGACACCCTGAAGAAAACCTAGCTATAGACACCCTGAAGGAAACCGAGCTATAGACACCCTGAAGGAAACCTAGCTATAGACACCCTGAAGGAAACCTAGCTATAGACACCCTGAAGAAAACCTAGCTATAGACACCCTGAAGGAAACCTAGCTATAGACACCCTGAAGGAAACCTAGCTATAGACACCCTGAAGGAAACCTAGCTATAGACACCCTGAAGGAAACCTAGCTATAGACACCCTGAAGGAAACCGAGCTATAGACACCCTTCAGATGCTGGCTAGTGTGCTCGTCCAGTGTCACTTTGATTATGCCTGCACATCATGGTTCAGCAGTAGCCCCAAACATCTAAAGAATAAGCTACAGACCAGCCAAAACAAGCTTGTAACAATTCTACTTAAACTCCCCCCTCATACTCACCTGGAGGTCAAGCATTTTAAGCAGATGCCACTGAACTGTCATTGTTACAGTACACTTAAAACTTTTCATTTGTGTTTGCCATGCCAGTTGGCCCAGATATAGGTCAAGTTGCCATTTTGTGTTTGTAACATTTTCAAAACATTATCCATGACTAGGGTTGCACATTTTGGGGAATATTCAGGTGGAAACTTTCTGTTGGAATTAATGGGAATATGTGGGAATTAATGGGAATATTTGGGAATTAACGTAAATATATGCAAAGTAATATTAATACCTCTTAAATGTAGATGTTTTTTGCATTGGATAAATTTACCATAACATATGGAGACAGAAATATAAACATTTGACCTTATCATAAGTAGACATAATTGCAAATGATTAAATCCTTCCAATAGAAATAAAATAACATTATAATATTTACAAATTGAACTTCACATGGGATGTTTTCACTAAACAACAAAAGAAAGGGAATATTGAATGATCCCCAATGATCCATCGCATCTCCCAAAAACATTTTCAACATACAGTACATCTGTAAAATGATAAGTCTAGAAACTAAAGTTTTGGTTGTCTTCCTCTCAGGCTTCCATGTCTTCTCCGTGGACCTCCTCAAGGTCCACCTCTTGAACATCAGACTCTGAGGCCTCATCTTCACTGTCACTTTCCAAACTTGTTGAGGATGACTCTTTGTCAGGCTCAAAAAGCCAAACATTTGCACTCCTGGCCACCATTTCTTCAACCCTTGTATTGGTCAGCCTTTTGAGTGTATTGGTGTGTGTGTTCCCAAACAAGGACCAGTTGCGCTCTGAGGTGCCTGATGTTGGTGGGATTTGGATGATGATGGAGGCAACAGGGGAAAGAGCCTCAGATCCACAATGTCCCTTCCTCCAAGTGGCTGATGAGATATGTTGGCACGACTGCCATATTGCATCTCTATCCCAAAGCCCTTGCTTGGAAGTATACTTCACCAGACTGCCAAGAACCTTGTCCTCATCCAGGCCAAGGTGGCGAGACACAGTAGTGATGACACCATAGGCCTTGTTGATCTCTGCACCAGACAGGATGCTCTTGCCAGCATACTTGGGGTCCAATATGTACGCTGCAGTGTGTATGGGCTTCAGGCAGAAGTCTTCATGCTTTTTGATGTATTTCAGAACTGCAGTTTCCTCTGCTTGGAGCAACAGTGAGGTGGGCAGGGCAGTATGGATTTCCTCTCTTACATCTGTAAGCAGAGTCTGAACATCAGACAGGATGACATTGTCTCCCTCAATCCGTGTAATGGCTACTGCTATAGGTTCCAGGAGTTTCAGGCTGCTTACCACACTCTCCAAAAATACATCATTCAGGAGGATCCTCTTGATGGAGCTGTCTATAGTGACAGACTGTGATATGGCCATTTCTTGGGAGAGGCTCCATCCCCTCCAGGACACTGTCAAACATGATGACAACATCACCCCAACGCATGTTGCTGGGCAGCTTCAATGTGGTGCTCTTATTCTTCTCACTTTGCTTGGTGAGGTAGATTGCTGCTATAACTTGATGACCCTTCACATACCTAACCATTTCCTTGGCTCTCTTGAAGAGTGTATCCATTGTTTTAAGTGCCATGATGTCCTTGAGGAGCAGATTCAATGCATGAGCAGCACAGCCAGTGGGTGTGATGTGAGGGTAGGACTCCTCCACTTTAGACCAAGCAACCTTCATGTTCGCAGCATTGTCTGTCACCAGTGCAAATACCTCCTGTGGTCAAAGGTCATTGATGACTGCCTTCAGCTCATCTGCAATGTAGAGACCGTTGTGTCTGTTGTCCCTTGTATCTGTGCTCTTGTAGAATATTGGTTAAAGGGTGGAGATGTAGTTAATTATTCTTTGCTCACGAACATTCGACCATCCATCAGAAATGATTGCAATAGTCTGCTTTCACTATGATTTGCTTGACCTTCACTTGAACTCTGTTGAACTCTGCATCCAGAAAAATAGTAGTTAAAGCATGTCTGGTTGGAGGGGTGTATGCTGGGCAAAGAACATTCAGAAATCTCTTCAATACACATTGCCTGTGAGCATCAGAGGTGAATCAGTTGCATACACAGCTCGAAAAAGACATTCATCAGCCTTTCTCTGACTATGTTCCTCCATTGAGTGATTCCAGGAGGACCATGAGCTGTTGCTATCGATAAGGTGTCTGATTCATAATTTCCACCTCAAATTGTTGTAGAGGGACTTTTGTCAGAGGTTGCTTGTTGTGAGCTCTAAGGGAACTTTATGAACTTGGCCAGATAATTCTGCATCTTTGTTGCATTCTTCACATATGATTGGCACAGTATTTGCAAATGTACACAGCTTTTCCTTCTACATTAGCTGCAGTGAAATGTCTCCACACATCAAATAGTGCCCGTGGCATTTTCCTGTCAAAGACTAGAATTTATTTTGTAAAATAAATAAAACATTACTGTACAGATAAATAGTTAAGCAGTTAGATTAAACAATTCCTTTGTAAGATATATGTTTTAAAATGAAACATATATGGAAACAGATGAATGAAAACACTCCTCAGTAAGCTAAAACCCACATGGTAGCAAAAATGAACTAGCAGAAATTGTTAACAAGTTAGAAATGATTTAAACACACTGTCAGGGTTTTCCTGTGGTGAAGTAGAGGAGGACCAAAACGCAGCGTGGTTATATTGACTCATGTTTAATAAAAACGGATAAACATGAACACTACAAAACAATAAACGTGGAAAACCAAAAACAGCCCTATCTGGTGCAAAACACAGAGACAGGAACAATCACCCACAAAACCCAACACAAAACAGGCTACCTAAATATGGTTCCCAATCAGAGACAATGACTAACACCTGCCTCTGATTGAGAACCATATCAGGCCAAACATAGAAATAGACAAACCAGACACACAACATAGAATGCCCACCCAGCTCACGTCCTTACCAACACTAAAACAAGGAAAACACATACGAACGATGGAGAGAGCGTGACAGAAACCCCCCCCAAGGTGCGGACTCCGAACGCACAACCTAAACCTATAGGGGAGGGTCTGGGTGGGCATCTCTCCGCGGTGGCGGCTCTGGTGCTGGACGTGGACCCCACTCCATAATTGTCTTAGTCCACCTCCTTAATGTCCCTTGAGTGGCGACCCTCGCCGCTAACCTTGGCCTAGGAAACCTAACAATGGGCCCTACTGGACTGAGGTAGCTCAGGACCGAGGGGAAGCTCGGGACCGAGAGGAAGCTCGGGACCGAGAGGAAGCTCGGGACCGAGAGGAAGCTCGGGACCGAGAGGAAGCTCGGGAGTGAGAGGAAGCTCAGGCAGGTTGATGGATCTACCAGATCCTGGCTGGCTGGTGGTTCCGGCAGATCCTGGCTGACTGGCAGATCCTGGCTGACTGGCGGATCCTGGCTGACTGGCGGATCCTGGCTGACTAGCGGATCCTGGCTGAGATCCTGGCCGACTGGCACTTCTGGCGGATCCTGGCTGACTGGTGGATCCTGGCAGACTGGCGGATCCTGGCTGAACGGCGGATCTAACTGATCCTGGCCGACTGGCAGATCCTGGCCGACTGGCAGATCCTGGCCGACTGGCAGATCCTGGCCGACTGGCAGATCCTGGCCGACTGGCAGATCCTGGCCGACTGGCAGATCCTGGCTGACTGGTAGTTCTGGCAGATCCTGGCTGACTGGCAGATCCTGGCAGACTGACGGATCCTGGCTGACTGACGGATCCTGGCTGACTGACGGATCCTGGCTGAATGGCGGATCCTGGCTGATCCTGGCAGACTGGCGGATCCTGGCTGAATGGCGGATCTAACTAATCCTGGCAGACTGGCGGATCCTGGCTGACTGGCAGATCCTGGCACTTCTGGCGGATCCTGGCTGAATGGCAGATCCTGGCCGACTGGCAGATCCTGGCCGACTGGCAGATCTGACGGATCCTGGCAGATCTGGCGGATCCTGGCAGACTGGCGGATCCTGGCTGAACGGCGGATCTAACTGATCCTGGCCGACTGGCAGATCCTGGCCGACTGGCAGATCCTGGCCGACTGGCAGATCCTGGCCGACTGGCAGATCCTGGCGGATCCCGGCAGATCCTGGCGGATCCTGGCAGACTGGCGGATCCTGGCTGACTGGTAGTTCTGGCAGATCCTGGCTGACTGGCGGATCCTGGCAGACTGACGGATCCTGGCAGACTGACGGATCCTGGCTGACTGACGGATCCTGGCTGACTGACGGATCCTGGCTGACTGACGGATCCTGGCTGACTGACGGATCCTGGCTGAATGGCGGATCCTGGCTGAATGGCGGATCTAACTGATCCTGGCAGACTGGCGGATCCTGGCTGAATGGCGGATCTAACTGATCCTGGCAGACTGGCGGATCCTGGCTGACTGGCAGATCCTGGCACTTCTGGGGGATCCTGGCTGAATGGCGGATCTAACTGATCCTGGCTGACTGGCAGATCCTGGCCGACTGGCAGTTCTGGCGGATCCTGGCGGATCCTGGCAGACTGGCAGATCCTGGCTGACTGGCACTTCTGGCGGATCCTGGCTGAATGGCGGATCTAACTGATCCTGGCTGACTGGCAGATCCTGGCCGACTGGCAGATCCTGGCCGACTGGCAGATCCTGGCCGACTGGCAGATCCTGGCAGATCCTGGCCGACTGGCAGATCCTGGCCGACTGGCAGATCCTGGCAGATCCTGGCAGACTGGCGGATCCTGGCAGACTGGCAGATCGGGCAGATCCTGGCTGACTGGCACTTCTGGCGGATCCTGGCTGAATGGCGGATCTAACTGATCCTGGCTGACTGGCGGATCCTGGCTGACTGGCGGATCTAACTGATCCTGGCAGACTGGCAGATCCTGGCCGACTGGCGCAGACTGGCGGATCCTGGCAGACTGGCAGTTCTGGCGGATCCTGGCAGACTGGCGGATCCTGGCAGACTGGCGGATCCTGGCAGACTGGCGGATCCTGGCAGACTGGCGGATCTGGCAGACTGGCGGATCTGACTGGCGGCACTGGCGGCGCTGGGCAGACTGGCGGCACTGGCGGCACTGGGCAGACTGGCGGTGCTGGGCAGACTGGTAGCTCAGACGGCGCTGGGCAGACTGGCGGCACTGGCGCCGCTGGGCAGACTGGCGGCACTGGCGGCGCTGGGCAGACGGGTAGCTCAGACGGCACTGGGCAGACTGGCAGCGCTGGGCAGACTGGCGGAACTGGCGGCGCTGGGCAGACTGGTAGCTCAGACGGCGCTGGGCAGACAGGCAGCTCAGACGGCGCTGGGCAGACAGGCAGCTCAGACGGCGCTGGGCAGACTGGAGAAAAAGGCTCTGGCAGCGCTGGACTGAGGAGCACTGGTGCCTCTGGAATGAGGGCCTCTGGCGCCTCTGGCATGAGGGGTGGTAGCTCTGACAGTGCCGGACAGGCGGGAGACTCTGGCTGCGCTGGAGAGGAGGAAGGCTCCGGCAGCGCTGGACAGGCGGGACGCACTGTAGGCCTGATGCGTGGTGCTGGCACTGGTATGCCGTGCATACTATGCCAAACAAACAGCTTTCTTTCTACTCTGTCATCCTCCACACTCTCAGACTCAGCACTCTGCTTCGCCGACAGCTGCAATTCCATCCATGGCTCTGCCCAGGGTCCTTTTCCGTCAAGGATCTCCCTCCAAGTCCATTTATCCAAATAGTGCAGCATCTCCCACTGCTGCTGCTCCTGTTGCTGCTGCCTCTGTTCCTTCTCCTGCTGCTGCTTTTGCCGTTGCCCGTTACCACGCCGCTTGGTCCTTGGTTGGTGGGTGATTCTGTCAGGGTTTTCCTGTGGTGAAGTAGAGGAGGACCAAAACGCAGCGTGGTTATATTGACTCATGTTTAATTAAAATGGATAAACATGAACACTACAAAACAATAAACGTGGAAAACCAAAAACAGCCCTATCTGGTGCAAAACACAGAGACAGGAACAATCACCCACAAAACCCAACACAAAACAGGCTACCTAAATATGGTTCCCAATCAGAGACAATGACTAACACCTGCCTCTGATTGAGAACCATATGAGGCCAAACATAGAAATAGACAAACCAGACACACAACATAGAATGCCCACCCAGCTCACGTCCTGGCCAACACTAAAACAAGGAAAACACATACGAACGATGGACAGAACGTGACACACACTTTGCTGTAGGCTACTATATACCAGTTAACAACAAATAATGTATGTCATATAAGATAGTCACCCAACCAGCACTGTAATCAAAACTTACCAGAAAGCATGTAGTCCTTGGCTCAGACAGTGTAGTGTGGGCTCAATAGCATCTCATTAGTGTGCAAGGTCTTGAGAATCAGCTGTACATGTGATGGAAGAGTGCACTGCACATGTGATGGAAGTATGCACTGGTCATATAGAGGGTTGAAATTCCATTGAATTAGGGATAGTTTAACCTAAATATGCCACAAGACCGAGAATTGCCTTATGTGTATCCCACAAAAAAGATTCACTGTTATAAGCTAATTTTGATGAATTTAAGCAAAATCCCCCAAATTCCCAAGCTTAACTTCCCATTGAAGATTTTGGGAAAAATGATGGATATTTAGCGGAAAGTTTCCGACCCTTTGCAACCCTATCTGTGACATGTTTGATCTATTGTAAAAACCACACAAATAGCATCTGGCTATCTGGGGAACAAAAGAGTAGTATTATTTCAACTTGGTCTGGTCCACAGAATTATCACAGACTCGGCAGCCAGGTACCTATCTTACAATTGTTCATTTGTTAGAGATGTCCATCAGCATCATACCATAGCCAGATATTCTAATATTCACTGTTAGAAATAGAAGAGTATCTGATAACACATTTTTATATACCGGCGCTGTTGAGTGGAACAAACTATGTCAAAAGCTGGCTAATGTGTGAACAATGGCCACACAGTATATTTCAAACTCTCCCTAATGGAGAAGACAGCATGTATCGACAGTATCTCATTGGATGGTGCACTGCTACCTTAAACACTACCTCAAATCTTTGAGATCTACACTCCCCATGCCCATTGAAATGTCTTCACAATTCGCCGACTATTCAAGCACACAAACATTAGACATTCAATGTAAGTGTTTGAGGAAATATAACTAGTCTTAAGAAACATTCAAAATCAACACACGTTATTCAACTGAGCGATCAAACCAAGACATCATTCAGGGGAATCTATCAAGGTGTCCGATGTCACTTTCTTTATGTACTCTACACTTGTAAATCAATCATATTGACATCCTGAGCATCAAATCAATAAAGCTTGAGACTTGAGGCAACAAAATACGAAGGAGCGTTTTCTAAATTACAGTATGAAGAAGCATCAAAATGTTTATTTGCAACTTTACACAATATGCCCATATGAAGAAAATAATGAGGTGAGCCGCTCTTCATTCATACACATTTCAACAGATCGGTGTAAGATACATTACATGTAGTGTTCACCTAAACGGAAAACATCAGATCTCTCACATTTATACATTTCTTATGTACATTTAAAAGCGTAAACCATTTATTAGGTTACGTTTACAATGATTTACAAGACAGAACAAAATGCGACGGAATATGGGATGCTTCGGATAAAAGTGTAAACACAATGAACTTCAAAGTGATACAGAGAAAACAGTCACAAACTGTCCAAATGCCAAAAATAAGTAAAAGAAATATAAAAATGGAAACAAAAAAAGATTTCTTCATATGATACTGTGGGATGAAGGAACCACAGGACCCACACCCTGACTGAGGTTATCTTCCAATACTTCCAATTCATACTTCCTTCCTCTCTTCCTTGAAGTAATCCCAGAGAGTAGGAAAGGAAATGAATGTAGCATTTTGGAACAGGGCCTGAGAATGTTATAGGCTGAATCGAGTTGCATGATTGAAGCTGAGTAAGTGTGTAAAACAAATTAATGGACCTGGATTTGAGGTGAAATTATTTTTTTTTATTTTAAAAATTATTTTTTTATTATTAACATACTGTACAAGAAAACATTAGAACTAAGTACCTTTTATGATCGTATTGTCTTCATCATTTCATTGGAAACACAATCATTCACAATAAAAGATGGCAAAATAAAACAATATGAGTAGTAATTAAAATAGTATTTTATATTCTAAATCTATAATTAAATAAACCTTGAAATGTATAAAGGATATGTGTTGACGGATAATGAGAAATATGTTGAAACATCACAGCTATGAAACATGGAAAGGTCATGCATTTGAATGCCAGAATACATGTCATGCCATTGCGCTTTGACAATGACCTTAACATAATAAACACAGGCAGGTTTCGTTTCTGATATACAAGTTTTCTTTCTTTTTTTTTGCTGTTCTTTGCATCCAACTACTTCATTGGCCCGTGACATACTCTACTGCTGGTAGGCTAAGTCAAGGCTCTTGGTGCATACTGTGAGGAACTCAGTGCAGAACCGTCTTTCAGCACAGGATGGATATACTAACTCAGAGTGAGGCCATCATATAGTCAAGTCAAGTTATTCTAGACCCATAGGCTGCTCTGTTTATTTAGCATGGATTGAATTTGGGCAGATCGTACATTAAAAGAAAACACAACAGAAAAGACGAGGGAGCTTTTTTCTCTCTAATGTCTTTGTATCAAAATGAGCACATATCTCACCAGCAAGAGACCCGTGGCATTGTCCTTTCAGACTCACGTCACATGTCAGTCAAACCTCAAGTGGCGACCTGCTCCTCCTAAACTCTTAAGGAGATGTATCCACAGGGAGGAGGTGCAGACTACAAACTTCCTGGCTGAGAGCCAATGGGATGTGCAGAACACCCCCAGCTGGGCTGGGCAGAGACCCAACCAGGGAGCAGACAAGTCACTCTGGATAAACTCCATTACAGAATGTGGAGGTGAGGAGGCACACGTAGTGGACACTCAACGTCACAATAAAGGGCTTCCGTTGTCATCGGGTTCACTTCAGCACGCCGTGCTGTTGAGAGACGGGTAAAAAGAGAGCAAGAACTTGTCAGAAAACAGAAGCGTTCGCGGTCCTTTCAGGTGTATTCAGGCTCCCCTTTTGGTCAGGCGGTTCAAACACAGGTCCCCTGATGCGTTACTGCGTGCGGTTTACGGTTCTTCAGGCCATGGTACTTGTCTCTGAAGTCTCCAGGTTTCTGCTGTGAGGTGTCGATCAGGGCACTGGCGATGGCAATACCTACAAGGAGGAGGGAGAGAGACAGAAAAATTAGGTGAGTTGAGCTTCAAAGTAAACAGCAGCGTGGCAGGTAAAACACAGTGACCAGTAATGAGCTCACTGCCCCCCGCCCGGCTGAAACCCATTCCCAACTCCCTAGCACCACTTCCCCAACTCTAGTCCAAGCCCTCACATATCAGAGTTCAGCAGGATGCAACGACAGCCTACAGGTCACTGAAGCATAGCTCTACACCCCTCTGGGCTGTTATTTCTCTCAATACAACAATCTGATTGGTCAGCTATTTTCTCCAAAAGGCAGACAAGTAGAGAACACAATGACAGCAGATGTTCCTGCGTTCTGTTGGCATGCTGTAATTCATATGGATTTTCAGCATGGCTTGCCCTCTGTACAGCAGTAGGCTTGACTAGTATACTCATTAGGACAGGGACTAAATCTTCTTGTATGCAGCCAAAAAAAACAGAAGCAGAAAAACAAGGACAAGCTCACCAATTTGGACACAACATGCTTAAGCATTTCACACACCAGTGATTCCTGGGCTATTGCAGAGGGAAAACAAATTGTGTGTGTGTGTGTGTCTGTCTGGTCCAGCCACAGTGCGCCCTTCATCGCAAAAATCGCTTCAGTGCCCTTTCCCACCGTCTTTCGCTGCCCGCTGCCACGGACAGAAGGCAGGCCTTCAGCATTGATTATAAAACAAGATGTACGACTTAAACAGGGATGGATGGGGGGATGAAGATGGGGGTGGAGGAGAGAAAAGAGCCTGGGCCCGACACTCTAGTCTACAGTCTGACGTGGCTGGTTGGTGGAACCATTCCAGACCAGATTACCTGTCAGCCAGTTCACTCCAAATCCCAACTAGATCCTACCAACACAGTTACCTGACACTTTTCTATAGCAATCACTACATGTAACAGTGCAGCTAATATGTCTGACCTTGAATACCACGGGATTGAAAGCCACCACTACTCTTGGATAGAAACCACTACCATGTGTAACCCTTGAAAGACAAACTTTATACACTTTAAATATATATATTTTTTTAAATATATATTTAAAATATTATTTTTTTATCAAAAACTAAAAACATTTCATGAAAAAGTTGTCTTTCTAGATGCCAGTTGAGGTAACTCAACCGAAGATGAACGCTAACTACAAAATAGCTTTTTGGTCATGACAGAGTACTATTTAAAGCCAATGGTTTCTGGATGACATGAGATATCCATCTCAAATTCAATTAATTGGACAACATAATCAAATCAGGATACAGATGAGTGGAGGTGAAGGGCGCTCCCTACTAATGAAACCTATAAATGGGATTGTTTTGTCAGGTGAGGTTCCTGGACCATTAATGTACAAAGTGCTTCCGAACAGGAAGGGACCCCAAATGCACAGAAAATTAAATCAAACAGGAGAGTGAGAATCCTTGTTGAAACCTTGTCCTTGGTTGATATCTTCACCTGACAATGTGGAAAATGTGGTTGACATTGTAGACCACATGTGCTAGCTTCATCCCAAAGGCAGTTCCTATAGTAATGAAATGTAATGCATACTGTTTTTCACATGTTAAATAACCACCAAAAATTTCAGGACACATACTATCTTAGACTGGAAGTCAAGGAAAGGTTTGCATAGAGGATCCACTCTGGGTCAATCCGCTCTGGAGACAAGATGATGTTTCTGGTACCCCTCAGAACAAAACTGTAGAGGACCCAGCCTGCACTGTCGGCCAGAGAGAGACAGAGAGCCCAGAGGCTGGATGTTCATAGACACTCTGCCTGAAAACAGAACACCATACACTAGCATTTCCTTACATTCCCAATAATGGTGACATCATTCCAAAAGAAAAAGGGATTAAGGAAAAATGTTTAACTCATATCTTTATTTTGTGTGCTTAATCTTTCCTCGACACACTCAGCAGCACGTTAGTTTAATGCGCTCAGGATAAGCCCAGGCCACCGGACCACGAGGCTGTGATGGGGAACGGGGCACCATTGGTGGCAACACGGCAGAGAGAGATAGAGAGATGGAGCAGAACAGGAGAGATAACGGGGCTCTGATTGTGTTTTTTCTTCATTTCCCTCCGCTGGCTTGGGGAACGCCAAGGGATTTATCAACCACCTGGGACTGGAAGACGTGTCTCTCCAGGCACTACAGCTAAATGCAAATCGCTAGGCACTGGGGGTTGAGGGTGCCACCACAGACTCTTACCTCAGACCGCACTTGTTCAATAAATCTCCTTCACACCTCCATCCTGCTCTCTCTCTCTCCCGCTTCCTTTCTCTCTTACTCTCTCTGTCATGGTTGGTCCACATCTCCTCCTGAATAGGCAGATTATCGTTGATGAGAAGGGGATTGCTGTGTTTGTATTGAGACTATGTTTAAACCCCTGAGAACATGCTGGTATCTGGCAGGCAGATGGCTCCTTCCCTGTCTTGACCTAGTTCTCATCCATTAGGGGCCCACAACAATGGAGGAGGAGGTAGACATGATGGAAGGATGAGAGGTAGCAGGGAAACAGAGGTAGATGGCTGATAGACATATGTCCATCCATTTGTCTATTTGTCAGTCTCTGTCCCTTCAGCAAATTGGAGCATGTCTGTCGGATATTTTATCCATGTGCCAATCCAGCTCCAGCTGTAAATCTGTCTGAGAAGCCCGACTTTTAGAAGTACACACCATTCCTCAGACATTTTATTCAGTTGAAACCAACTTCCCTACATTCAGGGGAAGTTCCTCACTAAGCAGCTAGTCCCAGTAGGTTGGAATCAAAGTTAGCACATTCCTACAATAACTCCCCACTCAACTATTAGTCTGAATGAATTATTAGGTTTGGTTAGAGCCATCCCTACACTGACTTAGGCAGAATAAGAAGGGAGTGTGTGTGTGTGTGTGTGTGTGTGTGTGTGTGTGTGTGTGTGTGTGTGTGTGTGTGTGTGTGTGTGTGTGTGTGTGTGTGTGTGTGTGTGTGTGTGTGTGTGTGTGTGTGTGTGTGTGTGTGTGTGTGTGTGTGTGTGTGTGTGTGTGTGTGTTGGTGGAGAGACGGAGGTGCACCTCGTCTACTCGGCAGAGCACTTTAAAGCAGTGTCACACAAGGGCTTAGAGAAGTGGACTTCGAGAGAGGCCTGTGGAGAGGAGGGTGTTTGTGGGTATGTTTGTGTACATGTAGGCAGATTGTCTATACCAGATAACAACCTATACAACAAAAACATATACTACTTGTAGCAGAAACTACAGTTGAAAGGTGACATTTCGTCCCTGGTGTTATGTATGTGCCTTTTCCTATGAAGATGAACCCGGTATCCACCTGTGCCATCCTGGGAGCCTCAGCTCTGCTGTTAGCAGCATTACAGAACAATGTGTCAGAGCACTGGACCAGATAGGGCTGCTCTACCCAGCACAAAAACTCCAGCACCCCAACATCCACACACTTCCCAAAATCAGAAAAAGCGTCAAGATTCTAAGAGGCGGATTACTATGGAGTTCTAAACCACCACATAAGGAGAGAGAGGAGACTCAGTTTGAATCTGGCGCTTTTAAATATTAAAACAAGGACTGCATGCAGGGGATGCCTTTCACTACACAAACAATTGTATACATTCCTCTTCCCCGCTTCTAGGAAGGGGGTCAGATAATGGTGACGCTACTAGGGGAAGGAACGACGAGAGAGCAGACGAGAAAACAAAGAGAGGTAAAAATAACTTGTGCTCATGAAACATTCCTCTTGAAGTGAGTCCACAGAGAGCGCTGGGAAGGGGCTGAGTGCGCCTAAAGTGACTTCACTTCCACACACACTCAGATCAATGGTGGAACAGCTCTGATCCTAGAAGGGCCTCTCCAGAGAGAGAGAGAGAGAGGAGAGAGAGAGAAAGAGGATAGAGAGAGAGAGATAAAGACAGAGAGAGACAGAGAGACATAGACAGAGAGACAGAGACAGAGGCAGAGAGAGAGAGAGAGAGAGAGAGAGAGGAGAGAGAAAGCAAAGCAAGGGAAAGAGGGTGAAATAGTCTGTTTCATTCAGAGAGGACTTTATCTACTCATTCTCTTCCTTTCCCTCTAGTGTGTAGTGTGCATTTGCACTCCTAGCGATCTCTCTGATCTTCTCTGACCCTTTTCTCACATACCTCCCAGAACCTTCCAGCGACACACACATGAAAGCGTAGTACTCAGGGAAAAACTAATCTACACAAAACTGTATTGTCCAGCATCATCATACATACTATACATGTTTCTAAGTGATAACACAGTGTGACAATTCTGACATCACAGAATAATCCTCTCCACATTAACCAGACTGGGGCTATGTCGTTAGTCTTTGAAGTTAGGATGTTACTGGGTTAACATCTGACTATATTTGCACCTTTAAATGCGTCTAGTATTTTGGAATATTCAGAGGAGGGGAGTGATGGTTCCTGGGCACATGACAAGGTAGTTAATGTATCACACTGACACATTCAAACACAAACTGAAAAACACACCTATGCACAAACACACACCCACATGCACTCACATACTAACTGGTGTAGGCATCTATCCCTGACCAGTCTGCCCACATCAGATGGGATGTGATAAATAGATGGGATGTGATAAATAGATGGGATGTGCTAAACAGATGGGACCAGCTAAATAGATGGGATGTGCTAAATAGATGGGATGTGATAAACAGATGGGATGTGATAAACAGATGGGATGTGATAAATAGATGGGATGTGCTAAACAGATGGGACCAGCTAAATAGATGGGATGTGCTAAATAGATGGGATGTGCTAAATAGATGGGATGTGCTAAATAGATGGGATGTGATAAATAGATGGGATGTGATAAATAATGGGATGTGCTAAATAGATGGGATGTGCTAAATAAATGGGATGTGATAAATAGATGGGATGTGATAAATAGATGGGATGTGCTAAATAGATGGGATGTGCTAAATAAATGGGATGTGATAAATAGATGGGATGTGATAAATAGATGGGATGTGATAAATAGATGGGATGTGCTAAATAGATGGGATGTGCTAAATAGATGGGATGTGCTAAATAGATGGGATGTGCTAAATAGATGGGATGTGATAAATAGATGGGATGTGCTAAATAGATGGGATGTGATAAATAGATGGGATGTGCTAAATAGATGGGATGTGCTAAATAGATGGGATGTGCTAAATAGATGGGATGTGATAAATAGATGGGATGTGCTAAATAGATGGGATGTGCTAAATAGATGGGATGTGCTAAATAGATGGGATGTGCTAAATAGATGGGATGTGCTAAATAGATGGGATGTGCTAAATAGATGGGATGTGCTAAACAGATGGGATGTGCTAAACAGATGGGATGTGCTAAACAGATGGGATGTGCTAAACAGATGGGATGTGATAAACAGATGGGATGTGCTAAACAGATGGGATGTGCTAAACAGATGGGATGTGCTAAACAGATGGGACCAGCTAAACAGATGCACTTTGACTGCATGAAATGGTTCAATCAAGCTCAACGTCAACAAACTTTTCACTCGTCCCACATTTCTTGAAAAATTTGATGAAAATCGCAAATTGACATGCAAAATGTCAGAATTACCACAGCAAAATCAAAATCAAGCATTTTTGGCCGCAACTATCACAAAAAACTGTGTGAAATCCTCAAGGGACTGACTGTACAGTGTGCATTTACCCAGCAGCAGTAGCCAGTACCGTAGCCTGCACTTACTGGCTGAACTTATAAGCTGCTACTATTTTCCCAGTACTGGTGGCTTTTAAGGCTCCTCTAAATGTAATATAAGCAGCTTTTCCCAGCATGAGAACCCGCTGCCTTGCAAAGTGCTTAACTTCTACCGTCTTTTACAGGCTTCCTGCTGCAGTCACTTTAACACCTGCTCGTATTTCAGCTAGTTTATTATACCTGCATGATGAGCTGACAGCACTCTCTCAGAAAGACTTGGGCTTCAGGCGAAACAGGAGAGAAAAGGAGAGGAATAAAATAAGCAAGAAAGAGAGAAACTGAAAAACAAAGAAAGCGAGAGGCAGAGAGAGGTGAATGAGAGATAGTAAGATATAGTGAGTGATATACTGAGTGAGTGATAGAGTGAGTAAGTGAGAGAGGTGAATGAGAGATAGTAAGATATAGTGAGTGATAGAGTGGGTAAGTGAGAGGTGAATGAGAGATAGTAAGATATAGTGAGTGAGAGATATACTGAGTGATATACTGAGTGAGTGATAGTGAGTGATAGAGTGAGTGAGAGTGAGTGATAGAGTGAGTGAGTAAGTGAGTGATAGAGTGAGAGTGAGTGAGTAAGTGAGTGATAGAGTGAGTGAGTGAGTGAGTGAGTGAGTGAGTGAGTGAGTGAGTGAGTGAGTGAGTGAGTGAGTGTTTGAGTGAGAGTGAGTGATAGAGTAAGTGAGTGATAGAGTGAGTAAGTGAGTGTTAGAGTGAGTGATAGTGAGTGAATGAGTGATTGAGTGAGTGAGTGAGTGAGAGATAGAGATAATGTGTGCTTGTATGTTTAAGGGGAAAGAGTGACAGAGGGAAAGACATTTAGCTGGGTTCTGTCAGTGATACAAGTTCTAAAGCAGTCCCTAGCTCATCTCTGTGACACTGTGTGCCATTCAAATGGTCATCTCCCTATTCATCTATCCACAGCACAGCGGCATATTCAGCACCTCTGAAATATCACATATCCTCTTAGGAGAAACAGGAGGTCAGCTGGGCTCTGCTGGAAAACCTATTGGAGGGAACAATCGATCCAACAACCTGCTAATTCCTCCCGGTCGAACAAGTTTTCTTCTCTCTCTCAAATCAAAGCCCCGAATAGCTAGTAGATCTGTGTCCGTCAAACAAGATGGTACACAGGTTTCCAAATGTAACTGCCTGAAGGAGAGAAAGACAGTCTGACAGAGATTGGGTTGTAGAGGAGGTGGGGCTGAGATCTAACAGGGAAAGAGGATAGGTAAGGGAGGTTGGGGGAGGAGAGGAGAGTTTTCACCTCTCTATGCTGTCATGCTTCAGTCAGCAGCTGTCTGGGCAAGGTGGAGGTGAGGAGAGAGGGTTGAAGCAAGAAGGCAGGGAGAGAGATAGAGAGAGACAGAGAGAGAGAGACAGGGAGAGACAGGGAGAGAGAGACAGAGAGAGAGAGAGAGAGAGACAGAGAGAGAGACAGAGAGAGACAGAGATAAAGACAGAGAGAGACAGAGAGAGACAGAGAGAGAGAGAGTGAGAGACAGAGATAAAGAGAGAGAGACAGAGAGAGACAGAGATAAAGAGAGAGAGCGAGAGAGAGAGAGACAGAGAGAGACAGAGAGGCAGAGAGAGACAGAGATAAAGACAGAGAGAGACAAATACAAAGATTCACTATGGTGAATCACTAAAACAATACAGAAATACACTACGGAATTTCAACATACCAATTAGGATTTGGCTAAAAATACTTGAATCAGTCATAGAGCCCATTGCCCTTTATGGTTGTGAGGTCTGGGGTCCGCTCACCAACCAAGACTTCACAAAATGGGACAAACACCAAATTGAGACTCTGCACGCAGAATTCTGCAAAAATATTCCCTGTGTACAACGTAGAACACCAAATAATGCATGCAGAGCAGAATTAGGCCGATACCCACTAATTATCAAAATCCAGAAAAGAGCTGTTAAATTTTATAACCACCTAAAAGGAAGTGATTCTCAAACCTTCCATAACAAAGCCATCACCTACAGAGAGATGAACCTGGAGAAGAGTCCCCTAAGCAAGCTGGTCCTGGGGCTCTGTTCACAAACACAAACACACCCTACAGAGCCTCAGGACAGCAGCACAATTAGACCCAACCAAATCATGAGAAAACAAAAAGATAATTACTTGACACATTGGAAAGAATTAACAAAAAAACAGAGCAAACTAGAATGCTATTTGGCCCTACAGAGAGAGTACACAGTGGCAGAATACCTGACCACTGTGTCTGACCCAAAATTAAGGAAAGCTTTGACTATGTACAGACTCAGTGAGCATAGCCTTGCTATTGAGAAAGGCCGCCGTAGGCAGACATGGCTCTCAAGAGAAGACAGGCTATGTGCTCACTGCCCACAAAATGAGGTGGAAACTGAGCTGCACTTCCTAACCTCCTGCCCAATGTATGACCATAGAGACACATATTTCCCTCAGATTACACAGATCCACAAAGAATTCGAAAACAAATCCAATTTTGCTAAACTCCCATATCTACTGGGTGAAATTCCACAGTGTGCCATCACAGCAGCTGGTAGAGCATGGCGCTTGTAACGCCAGGGTAGTGGGTTCGATTCCCGGGACCACCCATACGTAGAATGTATGCACACATGACTGTAAGTCGCTTTGGATAAAAGCGTCTGCTAAATGGCATATATTATTATTATATTATTGTGACCTGTTGCCACAAGAAAAGGGCAACCAGTGAAGAACAAACACCATTGTAAATACAACCCATATTTATGCTTATTTATTTTATCTCGTGTCCTTTAACCATTTGTACATTGTTAAAACACTGTATATATATAATATGACATTTGTAATGTCTTTATTGTTTTGAAACTGTATGTGTAATGTTTAATGTTAATTTTTATTATTTATTTCACTTTATATATTCACTTTATATATTATCTACCTCACTTGCTTTGGCAATGTTAACACATGTTTCCCATGCCAATAAAGCCCTTGAATTGAATTGAATTGACAGACAGAGACAGAGAGATAGTAGGAAGTATTTTCTAAATTAAACTTTTTCTCTTTCTCTTTTGTTCTACACTGAGTGGACAAAACATTAGGAACACCAGCTCTTTCCATGACAGACTGACCAGGTAAAAGTTGTGATCCCTTACTGTCACTTGTTTAATCCACTTCAATCAGTGTAGATGAAGGGGGGGAGACAGGTTAAAGAAGGATGTTTAAGCCTTTAGATAATTGAGACATGGATAGTGTATGTGTGCCATTCAGAGAGTGAAAAGGCAAGACAAAAGATTTAAGTGCCTTTGTATGGTAGTAGGTGCCAGGCACACCAGTTTGCGTCAGGAACTGTAACGCTGCTGGGTTTTTCCACACAGTTTCCTGTGTGTATCAAGAATGGTCCACCACCTAAAGGACATCCAGTCAACTATACACAACTGTGGGAAGCATTGGAGTCAACATGGGCCAGCATCCCTGTGGAACACTTTGGACACCTCGTAGAATCCATGCCCAGACAAATTGAGGCTGTTCTGAGGGCAAAAAGGGTGCAACTCAATATTCGGAAGATGTTCCTTATATTTGGTATACTCAGTATATATCTGGAATGGTAGAGGGAAATAGTGGTATCTGAAGAATGTGTTAGATCTGGGAGAAGGTCTAGAGGCCAGACACTGAGTGGAGAGGAGACAGGTGCTTACCAGATTGGCCAGGAGGGGGTATTCCTGAAGGGACTCTGGGCAGACACATGAGGACGGTCAGTACGCCGGCCCTGCTCCCCCAACATGGCTCCACTGCTATAGGCTTGGGCACACCCTGCACAGAGAGAGAGGAAGGAGCATGTCAGTCATGTCAATCAATAAACACTCCCAAATCCCATCACAAAGGGGTGCATCAGATTTCCACACACCACATGGTTCCACTGTTTCTATGAGAACATTGCCCCGCCTGTGTTCGGCTAAAACTTAGCTTGTTATGTTTTGCTGTTGCCCTGTAATTAATTCAAAGTCATTTAAAAAAAGATGAAACATAGATCTTGTGACCCCTAAAATACACACACAGACAGTATGCAAAATGTTAGACCTGTGCATGGATCCAGTATGGAAATGGACAGCAGCATTCACCAGCTACTAAGATAGGTCTGTAGGCAGCCCATATCCAGGCACTGGTGAGTCACTGACTGGACATCTATTTCAGTTAGGCTGGATGTCCAGTGGATGGAGGACCCGCTCCCACCTCCCCCAGGTGAGGGCCTCACACATGGGGGAGTTGGCTGACAGACAAGCCCTAGAGCTCAACCTGAAGCCCGAGTAACGGAGATGGATGGTTGGAGGGGACGCTAGGTGCAGGGGAGGTATTTTCCTCCTAGCCGCCACATCCATTTCACTTAGGCTTGTTGAGGGACTGACCCTGGGGGGTGTGGCTAGAGAGGACCACTCATTTCTTTCCATTAAGCCATACTCTCCTCACAGCTCACACCTCCTGACTACCAAGTAGCTTAGGGCGTGGCTCAAGATACCAGCCCCACCTTCTCCTAGGAGAGGGTCTCAAACATGTCCCTGCCAAGGAGGCAAGCTGTGTGTAAATAAACCGTATAGCCCAAAGCTGTGTGTAAATAAACCGTATAGCCCAAAGCTGTGTGTAAATAAACCGTATAGCCCAAAGCTGTGTGTAAATAAACCGTATAGCCCAAAGCTGTGTGTAAATAAACCCTATAGCCCAAAGCTGTGTGTAAATAAACTGTATAGCCCAAAGCTGTGTGTAAATCAACCGTATAGCCCAAAGCTGTGTGTAAATAAACCGTATAGCCCAAAGCTGTGTGTAAGTAAACCATATAGCCCAAAGATGTGTGTAAATAAACCATATAGCCCAAAGCTGTGTGTAAATAAACCGTATAGCCCAAAGCTGTGTGTAAATAAACTGTATAGCCCAAAGCTGTGTGTAAATAAACCGTATAGCCCAAAGCTGTGTGTAAATAAACCATATAGCCCAAAGCTGTGTGTAAATAAACTCTATAGCCCAAAGCTGTGTGTAAATAAACCGTATAGCCCAAAGCTGTGTGTAAATAAACTCTATAGCCCAAAGCTGTGTGTAAATAAACCGTATAGCCCAAAGCTGTGTGTAAATAAACTGTGTAGTCCAAAGCTGGGATCATTACTATACCACACTGGCACACTGCAGCACGTGTTCTTCTATCCCCCCACTCTCAAAGGACAACTTAATCATCACTGACCTCACATAGACACTGTCAAAGGCACAATATGCTTTTCCAGTAGTATGTAATGGGATGTACAAACACAACAAAAACACACACACGTACACACAGACACAGACACACAGACAGACACAGACACAGACACAGACACACACAGACACAGACACAGACACACACACACACACACACACACACACACACACACACACACACACACACACACACACACACACACACACACACACACACACACACACCTTCTTTCAGCTTTAAGGTGCATTGATCCCTGCTGTGAGATGATTAAACAGCGTAATGAGACGTTGATGTGGACTCTTGATCATCCTCCACTGTGCCTTGCTGCTACGCACAGCTCTCAAACACAGAACAGAAGCACGGGACTTACAGGAGAACAAGAGAGGAAACAATGATGCTGAATAAGAGTCGATGGGAGAGATGAAGAGGAGTCGATGGGAGAGATGAAGAGGAGTCGATGGGAGAGATGAAGAGGAGTTGATGGGAGAGATGAAGAGGAGTCGATGGGAGAGATGAAGAGGAGTCGATGGGAGAGATGTAGAGGAGTCGATGGGAGAGATGTAGAGGAGTCGATGGGGGAGATGAAGAGGAGTCGATGGGAGAGATGTAGAGGAGTCGATGGGAGAGATGTAGAGGTGGTGCTAGGACACCATAGTCTACAGTTGACCTTGAGGGCAGCAACTCTATTCAAACAAAGTCTATATGCACCTGAGATGTCTTTGTTATAAAGTCTCTGTGGTGCTGTCTGCCAGTAGCTGTCAGATGGAGCTCCACTGAACTACAATACCGAGCAGCAGGTTTGACCCCGGTACCACACCAGGGAGGGAGGGATCGGGTGACCACAGGGGTCAGGGTTGGACCGTGTTTACTCCTGGTGTCTGCTCTGGTCTGTGGAGGACCCGAGATGAGAGGAGACAGATGTGGTTGTTTACCGGCAACAGGGAAGAAGGCTTGACCTCTGGTCATCCAGATCAATGTCCTGTCGACAGACAATAGCAGAGCAGCCTCCTCTTACATAGGCTGGTTTACAGCACCCTTACACCCTACACTACCAATTACACCCAGACAAGTCATTGGAACGCACCAAAGGTATGTCAATCGGAAGAGATTGAAGTGGATAGAGGGGTGCTAGGGTTTAGTCAGGTGCCTCTCTAAAGTACTCTGAAGTGCCGTGGGTAGAGCTCCCTGAGAGTAGCCTGGACAGGGCAGCAGCGTGGCTTGCCACTCTCTCTCACTCCAGAAAACTCACCTCGTTCTCCTTAAAGACATGGTGGCAATGTTGAGTGCTCTACCTGAGATATACTATCCTGTAGCTCTTATTTTCTGGCATTCTTACCTCTCCCCTGCTCCCATATTTTGGTATCATGAATGCTAGTTGATCACAGTAGACATGGAGACGCTTCTACAGGGCCTTTAAATGAAATGCATAGGAGGCTTTCTTCACAAAATAGATGAACGAAATTAAAGGGGAATGGAGAGAAAGAGAAAGAAAGAGAGAGAGAGAAAGAGAGAGAGAGAAAGAGAGAGAGTGAGAAAGAGAGAGAAAGAGAAAGAGAGAGTGAGAGAGAGAGTGAGAGAGAGAGAGAGAGAGAGAGAGAGAGAGAGAGAGAGAGAGAGAGAGAGAGAGAGAGAGAGAGAGAGAGAGAGAGAGAGAGAGAGAGAGAGAGAGAGAGAGAGAGAGAGAGAGAGAGAGAGAGAGAGAGAAGAGAGAGTGTGAGAGAGAGAGAGAGAGAGAGAGAGAGAGAGAGAGAGAGAGAGAGAGAGAGAGAGAGAGAGAGAGAGAGAGAGAGAGAGAGAGAGAGAGAGAGAGAGGAGAGAGAGAGAGAGAGAGAGAGAGAGAAAAGGGAGAAAAAGGGAGAAAAAGGAAAAAAGAGAGCGAGAGCGAGAGAGAGAGAGGGGGGGGGGGAGAAAAAGGGAGAAAAAAAGGGAGAAAAAGGGAAAAAGAGAGCAAGACCAAGAGAGAGAGAGAGAGAGAGAGCGAGAAAGGGACCAGTGACCCCCTCTCATATCATTACCAAGCCCTGCAATGCCAAGAGCTGAGCAAAGAAAAGAGTCCCCTCATCCAGCTGGTCCTGTGGCTGAGTTCACCAACCTGTACTACTAACACACTGAAGCCTCAGGACCAAAACATCAAATCAATCAGAATAAAGCAAATTACAACACAGTCAAAACAAAAGTACATTGCTTATTGGGAAACACAAGCACAAAGAAAAATGCAGTGCTATCTGGCACTAAATCAACAGTACAGGCTAACTATTTGACCATGGTTACTGATCAAAACCATAGAAAAACCTTGACAAAGTACAAGAGAGAGAGCAAGACAGAGAGAGAGAGAGAGAGAGAGAGAGAGAGAGAGAGAGAGAGAGAGAGAGAGAGAGAGAGAGAGAGAGAGAGAGATAAAGATAGAGACAGAGATAAAGATAGAGACAGAGAAAGACAGGGAGAGACAGGGAGAGACAGGGAGAGAGAGAGGCAGGGAGAGAGAGGGGCACTTAAAGAGTAAAAGCTGGAAGGGGGAATAAGGAATGAAAGCCTTGCTAACACCAAGGGAGAAAGAGAGAGCAAGACCGAGAGAGAGAGGGAGAAAGCAAGACCGAGAGAGAGAGCGAGAGAGAGAAAGGGAGAAAGAGAGAGCAAGACAGAGAGAGAGAAAGGAAGAAAGAGAAAGGGAGAGAGAGAGAGGCACTTAAGGAGTAAAAGCTGGAAGGGGGATAAAGGAATGAAAGCTTTGCTAACACCAATCCTCTAAAGGTGGTGGGAGTACAATGTGTATGATGTCCTACCACCCAAGTGGTCTTTAATTAACGTGACCCATCAAAACAATGAACCATTATCAAAATGCCAATTACCACACACACACACACACACACACACACACACACACACACACACACACACACACACACACACACACACACACACACACACACACACACACACACACACACACACACACACACACACACACACACACACACACACACACACACACACACACACACACACACACACCAGCCCCACTGATAATAAGTTGAACTGCTGAGGCATAGAGCATAATTACAGGGTAGGGCCTCCCATGTTTGTTTTGTGTTTGGGGGCGTCAGGAAATGATACATTCCCCAGCTCTCTGCAAGAGGAAATGGGTTCCCCGTAAAGAGCCAACTCTAGTAGAACAAAGTGCAACATCCAGGAGGTTCTTATTAGAGCGTGACGGCTGCTGTAGCACAATGCTATCAATTAAAAGAGCTGAGAGACAACAATTAGTGGCCATGATGATGTGTTTCCATTTGGAGCGTCAGAGAGAAACAGAGGAACCTGGAGGAACCTGAAGGAACCTGGAGGAACCTGGAGGAACCTGGCAGAACCAGGGGTTTCCAACAAGCAGCTCATCTGAATGTCACTGAAGAAAACACATCTCACCATCCATCCACATGTCAGTGTTACTAACATAGCTTTGCCAAAAGTACAGAATACTATCTATTTTCAACTGTGTGCACCCCCCAATCATCCCAGTGTCGTTTTTACTTTGCATTCATGATAATCTTTTGAGTTAAGGAAATGGACAGATTCATGTAGCATGACTTAAAGCACCTTTTCTCCATGGAGACAGCTCATGTGTGTGTGACCTGGTGTGCAACACGGACCTTTGATCCTGACTGCTGAACACACACGTTTGCTCAGCTGAGACATTTCCTTCAGGAAACGACTGGTTAATCGACCTGACGCTCCTCATTTCCCCAAGCACTGACAGGCCAAATCCATGAGCCAGCATGAAATTACATCGAACACACAAAATACTCACGCCCCCTCCCCCCAAAAACATGAAAAGATTGTAATCACTGCATAATTGAAGAAAGTTACTTAAAACAGTGATATGTAACTAGGCACAGATTTTTCTCGAGCGTAGTTCAGACTGTACTGAACGTCTCTAACAGGGCTTCCTTCCTGTGCCCAGTCTGTTGCTAGGAGCAGGAAGAGCAGGAGGACAGAGAAAACCCTGCCCTTTCGGTGTCTCTGAAGGCTGAAACAATCATCTGTTTAAAAGGGATCATTAAGACTGATTTATCACCCTGGAGGTTAGCGCCATAGGGCCGTACATCTCCCCGCAGCCGCACGGCCACACATATTTGTCCACTTCATTTCAATCCACATGAATAGGTATTTTATTGAAATGACACATTCAAGACGAGTAGCATTACAGAGTATGAGTAAGTGATAAAGTTATCCTGGAGAGTAGAGCCCCTTGGCACCGTTCCCAAATCAATCAGCTAAAGTAGGAAGCACAAGGAAGTAGAGCAGGAGAGAGATTAGAGAGGAGAAAGAACTTGAGGGAGATTGCTGAGCTGTATAGTAGAAACAGTTTTACGAGCATGAACTAACAGGAGAGGACTTGAACTCTTTTTCCTGACCTGAGGAGAATTTGAGAGACATTCAGCTCCATTTGTCGATCTGAAGTAGGGGCATTGTCCACTGGAAAAAGCCTGAGGGTGGACTAACACTGCAGTCTTCAGCTTTGACACTATCAAGCAGCTCCAAACAGAATAGTAAGAAAACCACTTAGTAGTGCTGCTAGTGTATAAAGGCACTTGACACTGTAGAAGTGGCAAACCTCTTGGAGCCATTTTCCCAAATCTGCCCATTACCTATGTTTCTGTCTTCCCTGAGGAGGTAAGGGGTTTTTCTAGGTGAAATTATCTCTCATTCTCCTCCCTTTCACTCCACACAGAGACAAAGAAGAAGAGGGTGAGTGAGTGAGTGAGTGAGTGAGTGAGTGAGTGAGTGAGTGAGTGAGTGAGTGAGTGAGTAAGTGAGTGAGTGAGTGAGTGAGTGAAAAAGAGAGAAGGCATTCCAGGAGGCAGCTTGTAAATGGCTGGCCCATCTACGTACAGGATCCGATCTCTTCCTACTCCTCTCGTCAACGTTGAACGTACTGACAAATTCTCTAAAACAACATTGCAGGCTGCTTATGGTAAAGAAATGAACATTAAATGATCTGCCAACTCATCTGGTGGACATTCCTCCAGTCAGCATGCCAATTGCAGGCTCCCTCGAAACTTGAGACATCTGTGGCATTGTGTTGTGTGACAAAACTGCATATTTTAGAGCGGCTTCTTGATATGCCATAACTGTCAGGTGGATGGATTATCTTGGCAAAGGAGAAATGCTCACTAACAGGAATGTAAACAAATTTGTACACAACATTTGAGAGAAATAAGTTTTTTTTTTGTGTATATGGAAAATGTATTTGATATTTTACTTCAGCTCATGCAACACTTTACATGCTGCATCTATATTTTTGTTCAGTGTAGATAAAGCTCTGTTTGAGAAGCGCCTGTCCCTTCCAAGAGAAAAGTGGTCAATTCCCAGGGACTTAAACATGGGAGGAATAGAAGCCTAAGAGGTTTGCTGGACTGAACGGAAAACCTTTTCTGCTGTACTGATGTTTTACTATTCCTTTCTGCTTCGGTGGTTTTCTAATAATGAAGTGTTGAAGAGGTCATAGGTTGCTGTTGGATTATTCAAATCAGACAAGAAACACGGGTTTGAGAAAACTCACAGGGACATTTCTAACTTTACCTCCCAAAACCCCCAGAGAATGCAGTATAAATCTCTCTCTCTCACCTATTCTGTTTGACTAATCAGTTCCAGAGGTCCTTCAACTCAGAGATGGTGCTAAACTCTGTCGGCCTCCGGGAAACATCAATCTGCAGGTAACGTTTGCATTCAAGGGTGACACCAGATGTCAGATGTAGACAAAGTGCCAGAGCCACTCAGAGGCTCTTACAAACTGACATACAAAAAAGATATCAGGACCCGCATCCACAAAGACTGCTGATCTACGATCAGGTTAGTGGTCTGGGCATTAAGATGTGTGTGGTTTAGAGACAGAGAGAGAGGGAGACAGAGACAGAGAGTGAGAGAGAGAGATTAGTGGTCTGGGCATTAAGATGTGTGTGGTTTAGAGACAGAGAGAGAGGGAGACAGAGACAGAGAGTGAGAGAGAGATTAGTGGTCTGGGCATTAAGATGTGTGTGGTCTCATCCTGTCCCCCACTAGAGTTAATGTAGTGTATGTGGGTCACTTGTCAGTGGACACGTACATATCATCTCATTCAGACGCAATAAACGGCAAGGGCGAAAAGGTGCACCCCTCGAGCCAATCAGAGAAAAGAATCATGCAAATATATGTATTCTGGGTCAACATTTGACCTCACAGGTAGGTAGTTAAATCTTTCCTCTCTGATTCAGACATGGCTCAAACCATCCCACTTAATCAAAAGCCGATGAATACCAAATGCTTTGTTAAATCTTCTCATTCCTCCCCATATAAAATGCCATCAAATGCAGATGACTGCCATTCTTAGACAGCTGTGTGTGTGTGTGTGTTTGTGTGGCTTTGATCATCGGGCAGGCTGAATTAATGCATTCCCAAAACAAAGGAGAATATATTACTCTCAGAGCATATTCAACTGTCGCTGGGCTATAATAATGTCACCCTTTCATTAACATATCTTTCACATAAACTACTTTGCTGAATGCCTGCAGAAGCACTTACATATGCATCATGAACCGATACTCACACACACATAAATTCCAGTCTTACGGTGTCTGAAAAATGCACAATAGAATATGGCCTTGTGTTCCAAATCCGCATCTTGTTTCAGTCTTATAGTCTACAGAGAGGGGAGACACTGAGATCCCTGCAACATTCATACAATGTTTAATCACCTGGCTGGCTCGCTCTGACTTGGCAAAAAATAAACCCCCAAACCAAAGCCAGATGCCAAAAGCCATCTTGTTTCAGTCTTATCCTACACCAGGAAGGACATGATGAAAGACTCAACAGTCACGTAACATTTAATCACCTGACTCACCCTAACAAGACAAGAGCCTGAAATAAGAACAAGAAAACAACATTTTAATCACCATAGATTTGTACCCACATCTCACAGCAATCTGGAATGAATTCCCTTTTAATGTCCTTTGAGTGATAATGGATATCCAAACAGCTTGTTGTTTTCTAGCTGGAGAGGTGAAAGAAGGAGAGATGGAGGGAGGAGAGAGATAGGGGAAGAGAGATGGGGGAGGGGGAGATGGAGGGAGGAGAGAGATAGGGGAAGAGAGATGGGGGAGGGTGAGATGGAGGGAGGGAGAGATGGAGGGATGGGGGAGAGAGATAGGGGAAGAGAGAGATGGGAGATGGGGGAGATGGATGGGAGGAGAGATATAGGGGAAGAGAGATGGGGGAGGGTGAGATGGAGGGAGGAGAGATGGAGGGAGGAGAGAGATAGGGGAAGAGAGATGGGGGAGGGTGAGATGGAGGGAGGAGAGATGGAGGGAGGAGAGAGATAGGGGAAGAGAGATGGGGAGGGTGAGATGGAGGGAGGAGAGATGGAGGGAGGAGAGAGATAGGGGAAGAGAGATGGGGGAGGGTGAGCTGGAGGGAGGAGAGATGGAGGGAGGAGAGAGATAGGGGAAGAGAGATGGGGGAGGGTGAGCTGGAGGGAGGAGAGATGGAGGGAGGAGAGATGGAGGGAGGAGAGAGATGGGGAAGAGAGATGGGGGAGGGTGAGATGGAGGGAGGAGAGATGGAGGGAGGAGAGAGATAGGGGAAGAGAGATGGGGAGGGTGAGATGGAGGGAGGAGAGATGGAGGGATGGAGAGAGATGGAGGGAGGAGAGAGATAGGGGGAAGAGAGATGGGGGAGGGTGAGATGGAGGGAGGAGAGATGGAGGGAGGAGAGAGATAGGGGAAGAGAGATGGGGAGGGTGAGATGGAGGGAGGAGAGATGGAGGGAGGAGAGAGATAGGGGAAGAGAAATGGGGGAGGGAGAGATGGAGGGAGGAGAGATGAGGGAGGAGAGAGATGGGGGAGGGAGAGATGGAGGGAGGGAGAGATGGATGGAGGAGAAAGGGGTGGGCTAAAAAGAGGTCTAATTCAGACAGACTGTTCAATTAGAAGAGCCCTCATAAATAAAACAGGAAGTATTGGGAAAACAAGCCCTATGGCCACAATACTAGGTATCATTCAGATACAGATTCAGATCAACTTGGTCATGTGCTTAAAAAGACATACATAAAACATGAAAACTACACTACACACTACCATTCAAAGTGCTATAGTTACACATTTAAAGTGAAAGTGCAATATGCTGTATACTGGAGGGACTGTTGCAATGAAAGAGTCCCCATATATCTGTCTGTTTTGATTTTCTATTGAAGAAGTCTCTTTCCCCTTGTCCAGCTGCTGCTGTGACTGAGTTTTGCTAGGATGAGTTTTGTGTCCAGGTTGGTGGCTGATTCTATACCAAATGATCCTTCCCGCTGAAGCATGTCTTGGTCTGGTTTCCTCAACACACATATCAGACCAAAGGACAGCACACTCTGCAGGACAGATTTATAGAACATTTGATAGATATGGCGGTCGACATTAAAATGGTTAATTTTGCGTTAAAAAACACACACTCTGTTACAATTTCTTTATCTTTGCAAAAGGCACAGTCATTGAATTTGAGTTATTGTCTATTTGGAATCCCAGGTATTTCTATGTGGTCCCTCTATCGACTGTTTCCCCACTGATCTGCGTTGGGGCTTATTTCTTCTGAAATCTCTTTTGTTTATTTCAAGAAAGTAATCTGCACACAACTGGACAAATTTTGCAGTTTCTCTGTCAAAACCTTGAAGAGAGGCTTGGCCTGGGTGGAGGAAACCCACGACAGCGGTGTCATCGGCATATTTAAACAACTTGTGGGCTGCGTCAGAGGCTTGACAATCGTCTGTGTACGGCGTGTACAGTATTGGTGAAAGCACGCAACCTTGAGAGGCTCCTGTATTCACCGTTCTAGATGTAAAGATGGCGGAGTTAAACTTCACTTGTTGAGTAAGGTTCACAAGGAAACTATTAATCCACTTGATCAGTAGAGAGTTGACACCTAATTTCCCCAGTTTATCCACCAGTAGGTGTGGCTGGATGGTGTTAAATGCGCTACTGAAGTCAATGAATACAGTTTTATCTTGTAATTCAATTATTATAATACTACCATAAGAGTAATGAGATAACAAGAAATGAACCTCATATAGTGTATGAAAATTAAATTATTCTATAATTTGTTAAGGCAGGTCAGTACATATAGAGCTTTCTAAAGAATGCTCACACCCCTGCACCCTATACTACTGTCACATTACGATGACACAGATACTGTAACATGTTCACCAGTAGGTACATTGGCCATGCTATAGTCCCTCTGGGGTGTGGAGAGTAACCCCCCTGTGGCGCCCCTTGAGCGGATCAGTCCAGCCACGCACGCCTACCCCTGCAGGGCAGAAAATTGCCATGTCCAATCCCCTGGAGAGATTGCAGAGGAGGAGGAAATGGTGCTGATCAGAAAGCCTCTGCACATTTCACAAGCCATTGACCAGTGTGCTTATCCATTTGACATCCCTCTTTAGGAAGCAGCAGGTCCCAAAATCTCTGCTCTCCAACACGGGCTCCTTGGCTCACTTATGTATTTTTGTATTTGTATTTATTATGGACCACCATTAGTTCCTGCAAAGGCAGCAGCTACTCTTTCTGGTGTACAGCAACATTAAGGCAGTTATACAATTTTACAAACATTACAATATCTTTCACAACACATTAAGAGGGTGCCCTCAGGCTACTACTCTACTACCACTTATCTACAACACAAAATCCATGTGTATGTGTGTATATAGTGTGCATGTTATGTTTGTCTGTGTGTGTGTGTGTGTGTGTGTGTGTGTGTGTGTGTGTGTGTGTGTGTGTGTGTGTGTGTGTGTGTGTGTGTGTGTGTGTGTGTGTGTGTGTCTGAGTCTGAGTCTGAGTCTGAGTCTGAGTCTGAGTCTGAGTCTGAGTCTGAGTCTGTGTGTGTGTGTGTGTGTGTGTGTGTGTGTGTGTGTGTGTGTGTGTGTGTGTGTGTGTGTGTGTGTGTGTGTGTGTGTGTGTGTGTGTGTGTGTGTCTCACAGTCCCCGCTGTTCCATATCATGTATTTGTATCTGTTTTTTCAGTCTGATTTTACTGCTGGCATCAGTTACTTGATGTGGAATAGAGTTCCATGTAGTCATGGCCCTATGTAGTACTGTGTGCCTCCCATAATCTGTTCTGGACATGGGGACTGTGAAGAGACCTCTGGTTGCATGTTTTGTGGGGTATGCATGGGTGTCCGAGCTGTGTGCGAGTCGTTTAAACAGACAGCTCGGTATATTCAACACGTCAATACCTCTCACAAATATAAGAAGTGATAAAATCAAGCTCTCCTCCACTTTGAGCCAGGAGAGATTGACAGGAGAGATTGACACGCATCTGTGCAGGCCACATTAAATAGGAGGGTTGATTCAGCGGCACTGCTGCTCTATATTAAACATTTCTATATTAGTTGCTCTATATTCTCTATATTATTCTCTATATTATATACTTCTTTATTAGTTGCTCTATATTCTCTATATTATTCTATATATTAGATATGTATATGTTAGTTGCTCTATAGTCACTATATTATTCTCTATATTAGTTGCTCTATATTATTTTCTATATTAGAACGGTCTTAGCAATGTGTTAGTGTGTTATGAGTTTTTGAAGTTGGCTTTGTCTGACCCATCTAAACATTCCAGGTCATTGGAAGGGAGAAATGTATTGTAAATGTGTGTGTGTTTTGTCTAATTGAATATGTTTAGTAGGGAAGGGGAGACTCTTCCACAGAGAGAAAGGGAGAAGGGGGAGGGGAACAGGATGAACAGAGAGAGAGATAGAGAGAGGGGAGGGAGAACAGGATGAACACAGAGAGAGGGGGGACAGGATGAACAGAGAGAGAGAGAGAGAGAGAGAGAGGGGGAGGATGAACAGAGAGAGAGAGAGAGAGAGAGAGAGAGAGAGAGAGAGGGGGCAGGATGAACAGAGAGAGAGAGAGGGGGGCAGGATGAACAGAGAGAGAGAGAGAGCGAGAGAGAGAGGGGCAGGATGAACAGAGAGAGAGAGGGGGGACAGGATGAACAGAGAGAGAGAGAGAGAGAGAGAGAGAGAGAGAGGGGGGTAGGATGAACAGAGAGAGAGAGAGAGGGGGGGACAGGATGAACAGAGAGAGTGGGGGCAGGATGAACAGAGAGAGAGAGAGAGAGAGAGAGAGAGAGGGGGCAGGATGAACAGAGAGAGAGCGAGAGAGAGAGAGAGAGAGGGGGACAGGATGAACAGAGAGAGAGAGAGAGAGAGAGAGAGAGAGAGAGAGAGAGAGAGGGGGGCAGGATGAACAGAGAGAGAGAGAGAGAGAGAGAGAGAGAGAGAGAGAGAGAGAGGGGAAGGATGAACAGAGAGAGAGAGAGAGAGAGAGAGAGAGAGAGAGAGGGGGCAGGATGAACAGAGAGAGGGAGAGAGAGAGAGCAGCATGAACAGAGAGAGAGAGAGAGAGAGAGAGAGAGAGAGAGAGAGAGGGGGCAGGATGAACAGAGAGAGAGAGAGAGAGAGAGGGGGGCAGGATGAACAGAGAGAGAGAGAGAGAGAGAGAGAGGGGGGGGCAGGATGAAGAGAGAGAGAGAGAGAGAGAGAGAGAGAGAGAGAGAGAGAGGGGGAAGGATGAACAGAGAGAGAGAGAGAGAAAGAGAGAGAGAGAGAGGGGGCAGAATGAACAGAGAGAGAGCGAGAGAGAGCGAGAGGGGGGGGCAGGATGAACAGAGAGAGAGAGAGAGAGAGAGAGAGAGAGAGAGAGAGAGAGAGAGAGAGAGAGAGAGAGAGAGAGAGAGAGAGAGGGGGGGGCAGGATGAACAGAGAGAGAGTGAGAGAGAGAGAGAGAGAGAGAGAGAGAGAGGGGGACAAGATGAACAGAGAGAGAGAGAGAGGGGGGGCAGGATGAACAGAGAGAGAGAGAGGGGGGCAGGATGAACAGAGAGAGAGAGAGAGAGAGAGAGAGAGAGAGAGAGAGAGAGAGAGGGGGGGACAGGATGAACAGAGAGAGAGAGAGAGAGGGGGGGCAGGATGAACATAGAGGATATTCTTTCTCTTTTACTCTGTCCTCATTCCAATTCTTCCAATTCTTGCTGTTGTGAATTATTGTTCCGTGCTGTCAGTGTCTTCCAGCTATACGCCATCATTTTAACACTACTGTACTTGTATAAACAAAAACATTCCAAAACAAAACCGAAACAAACACAAAGTCCAAGCAGACGCTAGTCACATAACAACAATCATAGACAACACCAACCTGGTACGATGACTAGGGCAGTTGCAGTGACCGTATTTACTGCCATACTGGCGGTCACGAGTCATGAAGGCGGTCAAATTCCACGTGACCATTTAGTCATGGTAATTAGGCTTCTCCAAGCTCTGATGCTGCTGATGGTCATTAATTGCCTACCAAACCTGCTAACTGCCAGGTAATCAGCACTCTATTGTCCCTCTAATCACTCAGACATCAATACAAATGTAATCGAAAATCTAATCAAACACTTCATGAGAGCCCATGAACGCCGGAGGGGCGCCGAGGGGATGGCTGCCATTTTATGGGCTCTTAACCTACCATGCTATTTATTGTTTTCTTTTCTGCATCGTTTGTAACTTATTTTGCACATAATGTTGCTGCTACTGTCTCTTATGGCAGAAAAGAGCTTCTAGACATCAGAAAAGTGACTTTGAACAGGATGAAGAATTTTTCTTTAATGAATCGACGAGAGGGATTTACTCCAGACACCCGACGAGGCCCTACTCCCCGTCATTCACAGGAGATCTCGCGGAAGGAGATCGGGGTGCCTTGTAAGGATCCGGCGATGAGTGGTTAATCTGTTTGCCATCGGTACCATTGGCTAACGTACAATCGCTGGATAATAAAGTGGACGAACTACAAACACGTATACCCTACCAACGGGACATTAAAAACGGTAATATCTTATGTTTCACCGAGTCGTGGCTGAGCGACGACATGAATAACATATAGCTTGCAGGTTACACACTATCAGTAGGATAGAACAGCCTCTGGTAAGACAAGGGGTTGCGGTCAATGTAAATTTATAACCAACAGTTGGTGCACGATATCTAAGGAAGTCTCGAGGTTTTGCTCGGCTGAGGTAGAGTATCTCATGATAAGCTGTAGACCACACTATCTACCAAGAGAGTTTCGACAAAAGGAACACCTATGTAGAATGCTATTCATTGATTACAGCTCAGCATTCAACAGCATAGGCCCTCAAATCTCATCACTAAGCTAAGGACCCTGGGACTAAACACCTCCCTCTGCAATTGGATCCTGGACTTCCTGAAGGGCCGCCCCCAGGTGTTAAGGGTAGGTAACAACACATCTGCCACTCTGATCCTCAACATGGGGGCCCCTCAGGAGTGCGTGCTCAATCCCCTCCTGTACTCCCTGTTCAGTCATGACTGCATGGCCAAGCACGACTCCAACACCATAATAGATTTGCAGATGACACAACAGTGGTAAGCCTGATCACCAACAACGGCGAGACAGCCGATATGGAAGATGTCAGAGACCTGACCGTGTGGTTGCCAGGACAACAACCTCTCCCTCAAAGTGATCAAGACAAAGGTGATATTTGTGGACTACAGGAAAAGGAGGACCGAGCAAGCCCCCATTCTCAACGATGGGGCTGCAGTGGAGCAGGTTGAGAGTTTCTAGTTCCTTGGTGTCCACATCACCGACAAACGAACATGGTCCAAGCACACCAAGAACGCCGTGAAGAGGGCATGACAAAACCTATTCCCCCTCAGGAGACTGAAAAGATTTGTCATGGGTGCTCAGATCCTCAGAAGGTTCTACAGCTGCACCATCGAGAGCATCCTAACGAGTTGCATCACTGCCTGGCATGGCAACTGCTCGGCCTCCGACCGCAAGGCACTACAAAGGGTAGTGCAAATGGCCCAGTACATCACTGGGGCCAAGCTTCCTGCCATCCAGGACCTCTATACCTCAGCACCTCCCCCCTTTTATGCTACTGCTAATCTCTGTTTATTATCTATGCATATTCACTTTAATAACTCTACCTCCATGTATATATTACCTCAATTACCTCAACTAACCGCATATTGACTCTGTACCAGTACCCCCTGTATATAGGCCCCTTCAGCAGGGTAGCAAGGTGTTAGAGCGTTGGACTAGTAACCGAAAGGTTGCAAGTTCAAATCCCCAAGCTGACAAGGTACAAATCTGTCATTCTGCCCCTGAACAGGCCATTGAACAGGCCACTGTTCCTAGGCCGTCATTGAAAATAAGAATTTGTTCTTAACTGACTTGCCTAGGTAAAAAAAAAAAAAAAAAAATATTTTTATATATATAGTCTCGCTATTGTTATTTTACAGCTGCTCTTTAGTTATTGGTAACTTTTATTTCTTATTTTTGTAGGTGTTTTTCTTAAAACTGCATAGTTGGTTAAGGGCTTGTATGTAAGCTTGTATGCTTGTATATGTCTTCACCTGTTAAATTCGGCGCATGTGACAAATACAATTAGATTTGAACTCATGTTACACAACATTCCTATAGGCTCTGCTATTGCGTGAGAAAACAGAGTGATGGCCTTAAATAAAAAGAGGAGGACCCCATCAGCTTTCTATATTTATTTCTCAACTTTACTAATAAGCATCTGGCTGGCATGAAAATGAACCACGGGACAAATGTCCTCCATTTGCTATATAAGTGCATAGATGACATGTATTTTTCCCCCAGCCTGTTTCGAGACAGGTCCATGATAATGGTCCATTGTAAATAAAAACACATTTCAGACATATATTATTTAGTATATGTTAAGATGAGATTAAATCAAGAATAGTCTGGGTGACAATATTATCATGTCACTTGTGAATGATATATTATCAGTTGCCCAGTTTAAGGGAAAAAACAATACCTTTTCCTCCCGACATTTTTGAATCATAGTCACACACCTCATGTAGCGTAGCCCATAGGTCTATATGTTTTGATAAGGTTTGTATCACTAAAGCGGCCAAATAACAAATAAAATGAAGCACATTAATCCGATTTACAAGGGGTGTAGAGCCTAAATGGAATAAATTTTTTATTTTATTTTACCTTTATTTAACCAGGTAAGCTAGTTGAGAACAAGTTCTCATTTGCAACTGTGACCTGGCCAAGATAAAGCATAGCAGTGTGAACAGACTACACAGAGTTACACATGGAGTAAACAATTAACAAGTCAATAACACAGTAGAAAAAAGGGGGAGTCTATATACAATGTGTGCAAAAGGCATGAGGAGGTAGGCGAATAATTACAATTTTGCAGATTAGCACTGGAGTGATAAATGATCAGATGGTCATGTACAGGTAGAGATATTGGTGTGCAAAAGAGCAGAAAAGTAAATAAATAAAAACAGTATAAAAACAGTATGGGAATGAGGTAGGTGAAAATGGGTGGGCTATTTACCAATAGACTATGTACAGCTGCAGCGATCGGTTAGCTGCTCAGATAGCTGATGTTTGAAGTTGGTGAGGGAGATAAAAGTCTCCAACTTCAGCGATTTTTGCAGTTCGTTCCAGTCACAGGCAGCAGAGTACTGGAACGAAAGGCGGCCAAATGAGGTGTTGGCTTTAGGGATGATCAGTGAGATACACCTGCTGGAGCGCGTGCTACGGATGGGTGTTGCCATCGTGACCAGTGAACTGAGATAAGGCGGAGCTTTACCTAGCATGGACTTGTAGATGACCTGGAGCCAGTGGGTCTGGCGACGAATATGTAGCGAGGGCCAGCCGACTAGAGCATACAAGTCGCAGTGGTGGGTGGTATAAGGTGCTTTAGTGACAAAACGGATGGCACTGTGATAGACTGCATCCAGTTTGCTGAGTAGAGTGTTGGAAGCCATTTTGTAGATGACATCGCCGAAGTCGAGGATCGGTAGGATAGTCTTTTTTACTAGGGTAAGCTTGGCGGCGTGAGTGAAGGAGGCCTTGTTGCGGAATAGAAAGCCGACTCTTGATTTGATTTTCGATTGGAGATGTTTGATATGAGTCTGGAAGGAGAGTTTGCAGTCTAGCCATACTATAGGCAGCGCGTGAGTTTGAAGTTTGGGGGAAAAAAATTTCACCAAAAAAATGCCCCTTTATAATAAAAGCATTACATGCATAATTGCATTTGCGGTCACTTTTGATAATGGTGTTTTCCCGCTAATGGAACATTTGCGCTTATAGCCTTCTGCCGTGTGCGCATTGCTACGCTTATAATGTGAAGAAATAGCCTAATAGTTTATCACATTTTAAGCTAAACGTTCTGATTTGTTGAGTCCGCCTCATTGCGTAAAGAAGTATTTTTGATGCTACTGGTTGTATTAATTTGGGGTCTATCGGATCCCACAACTGTCCCAGACTATGTTTGGAATATTTATTTCTAGCACAGAACAGGTCAACTTTTGTACTATGGGGGATAGTAGATTGACATAGGCTAGTGCTTTTGCTGTTCGATAGGCCTACTCATCTTGTTGGTTGACGAAACAATGTGGACAGTTCTTCCAATATCTTCAATATGCACCTTGGAATTGGATAAGGACATGCACAGTTGCGCCCCTGATGTCCGTCTTCACTTGTAGCCTGTGAGAAAGACCCGATCATGTGATGGAGAGCCATGTGAATGAGAGGTTCTTCAAGGGCACAACGGTCACTGGCTGCAAAAGAGCCACAAAGGGGATGCAGCCGGGAAGTTTGAGGCATTATCAAGTGTTGATGAAGTGTGTACAGCCTGTGCAAAAAAACAAAGCAGAGCTCATGCCTTTCAAGCGACTTGTTTTTCAAATCATCATTTGAATCGCATCATGCAACCTTATAATCTATTAGGGGGAATAGGTTTTGTCGGTGCCCTCTTCAAAAACATTTTCTTCATATCATGTTTCTTTAGACCTGTCTAAAATAAATAATGGATTTATTGTGAAGGTGTAGGCTATATTACATGGATTTAGACTTTTAAAAATGTAGATGTCCCAAAGGTCTGCATCAGTGGCTTGTAGGCTATGTGTGAAAGTCAGGAGATGCTAAATGTGTTTATAATTAATGGTCAATTACCTTGAGACCGGCAGTTATTTGCTTGACAATCACCGGCTGATGACATTTTGTGTCCGTCACAGCCCTACATTCACCATACCTTACGGTTCTATGAATGCCTGCCTTATTTTTACAAACAGTCTGTAATTTTCTCCATCTAGTCACAGTGAAGAGTGTGAACTGCAGGGAGGCAGAGAAGCAGCCATGTAAAGGCCACTAAGGGCACCCAGAACAGGATGTTGTTGTTTTTTAACCTAGAAGCCTGCTTCACAGAATTACTAACCACGGGTGCTGAGCCATTGGTGCTTTTTGAGGTTGGTTCGGTTTCGGTTGGATTATTAAAAAATAATCACGTTTTTTAAATTTACGTTTAGATGATTTGGGTTGAATGCTGTAACACATTCAACCCATGATGGTAGTGACTGCCCATTACTGCTTATAACTTATTAACCATTATTTATTCACATTATTTAATAACATATTTCAGTTGTGTATATTATTTGATGACTTTATTATTTAATTCCAAGTCATCATCTCAACTCTATAGGGCTGCTGCCTATGCTGTCTGAAAAAAAAAATCACTATTTTAGTAGTTCTTCTAGGTAAGTAAGACATTTTTTAATGACTGCTGAATACCAACTATCAATAATTACCATGTTTTATGCGCTAACCTATGTAGAATATTGGCCTGTTGAAAACTTCCTACTTCATTACACAGTTCAGGCTGGATCGGATTTATCTCTAGAGAAATTGTGCAATGTGTGCATTGAGCTCTCACAACCCCCCGAAAGAAATGGAATTCAAACAATTGAACCGACATCAGTCCCGGGTGGCGCAGTGGTTAAGGGCTGTGCCATCAGAGACTCTGGGTTCGCACCCAGGCTCTGTCGTGACCGGCCGCGACCGGGAGGTCCATGGGGCGACGCACAATTGGCCTAGCGTCGTCCGGGTTAGGGAGGGCTTGGCCGGTAGGGATGTCCTTGTCTCATCGCGCACCAGCGACTCCTGTGGCGGGCCGGGCGCAGTGCGCGCTAACCAAGGTTGCCAGGTGCACGGTGTTTCCTCCGACACATTGGTGCGGCTGGCTTCCGGGTTGGACGAGCGCTGTGTTAAGCAGTACGGCTGGTTGAGTTGTGTATGGGAGGACGCATGACTTCAACCTTCGTCTCTCCCGAGCCGTACGGGAGTTGTAGTGATGAGACCAGATAGTAACTACTACAACAATTGGACACCATGAAATTGGGGAGAAAAAGGGGTAAAAAAACAAACAAAAAAAGTTCTGTATAATCTGTGAATCTGATTTGTTTTCCCCCGTTCAAAGAAATGAAGAATCCCTAACCTTAACCCTAACCTTAACCCTAACCCCTAACCTTAACCCTAACCTAAACCCTAACCTTAACCCTAACCTTAACCCCAACCCTAACCTTAACCATAACCCTAACCTTAACCCTAACCTTAACCCTAACCTTAACCCTAACCTTAACCCCAACCCTAACCTTAACCCCAACCCTAACCCTAACCTTAACCCTAACCTTAACCCCAACCCTGGGACCCCCATGCCTGAACCTAACCCTGAGACCTTCATGCCTAACCTTAAACCCTTAGACCCTCATATCTGATTTTAACTCAACCTTGACCTGTATTTTAACTCTGACCCTTATGGTAACCCCAATTTGAATTTGGACCTTAACTTATGTTTTTCAAATCTTCAGCCTAATTTTTAACCCTAACCTTATGTCCCTATACCTCCATATCTAATTTGAATCTCTACACTCTCTATATCTATTTTGAATCCCTACACTCTCTACATCTATTTTAATCCAAAGGTTTTTATACCGAACTTTTTTCCCTAGACCATCGCTTTGAATTTGGCACTTGGCCTTTTTTCTTAGTTTAGAATTTCTGGCTTTTAATTTAAGCCTTATCTTAATGTCTGACTTTGGTCTTCCTTTTATAGCTTTTCCTAGTCATTTAAAGTATATAATATATAAATCTCACCATTTATCCTAAAGGGGTTGCCTGTGCCAGTGCACACCAGATTTGTCTGTTACTCATTGAACCTAACCCTAACCCTAACCTTAACCTTAACCCTAACCCTAACCCCAACCTTAACCCTAACCTTAACCCCAACCTTAACCCCAACCCTAAACCTAACCTTAACCTTAACCCTAACCTTAACCCTAACCTTAACCCCAACCCTAACCTTAACCCCAACCCTAACCTTAACCCTAACCCCTAACATTAGCCCTTACTGTAGCCATTTAAATCGTCTACTTGAATAGGATGATGTCAGAGTTGGGACATCCCAAGGGTTCCATTTAGATGTTTCTGTTAACTAAAGAAGTTCATCATGAGGTTTGAACTTCTGAGAGGAGCCAGTGTATCATCTGGCAAATTGTTACATGTCCAACGTGATATTTCCAGAAATGCTAAATATGCATCTCACCAGAATATTTGCCATAGAAAAAAAATATTTCCTCCCAGTGAGATAAGATTTGGAAAATGTAAGAAGGGTTTGCCATTTATTACACTTATTGTAATGCAATCTAGTCTCAGCCTGGTATCTGCTCATAGCCTGGGGGGAGGCATTGTGAACAGAGAAACTAGTAGCAGAAAGACAGTTCTAAGAAACATCACTCTACATCTCCGCCTTAACCTCCCAGATCTGTGATAGTAGGATGAGACGTCCCTCCCCTCCTCCGCCCGTTAAATTCCACCTCACATCTTTTAAACACCTGTTTACTGTCTGAGACGGCTCGCAAACAAGACGTAAACAAGACCCACAACAGAGCAGACGCTCGCATCGCCGTGACAACCCCCTGCCACACTGGCATCGCCTGGCTGGCACCTGGCACCCGCGGACGCTGGCAGGCCCCCTCTCACACCTGTCACAACACAACACACACTGCACAGAAACATCAGCTTCATGGAGGGGTTCTGCTGTTTGCCAGCGTACTGGAGGAGACTCTGGGTCTTATTACAGTTGATAGAGCAGAGCAGAGCAGACATAACACAAACATGTCTGGGGATGGGATGAGAGGAAGATCTGAACACGTCTGGGGATGGGATGAGAGGGAGATCTGAACACGTCTGGGGATAGGATGAGAGGGAGATCTGAACACGTCTGGGGATGGGATGAGAGGGAGATCTGAACACGTCTGGGGATGGGATGAGAGGGAGATCTGAACACGTCTGGGGATGGGATGAGAGGGAGATCTGAACTGAACAGTCTGGGGATGGGATGTCTGGGGATGGGATGAGATGGGGGAGATCTCTGGGGATGGGATGGAGGGAGATCTGAACATATCTGGGGATGGGATGAGAGGGAGATCTGAACATGTCTGGGGATGGGATGAGAGGGAGATCTGAACACGTCTGGGGATGGGATGAGAGGGAGATCTGAACACGTCTGGGGATGGGATGAGAGGGAGATCTGAACACGTCTGGGGATGGGATGAGAGGGAGATCTGAACACGTCTGGGGATGGAATGAGAGGGAGATCTGAACACGTCTGGGGATGGAATGAGAGGGAGATCTGAACACGTCTGGGGATGGAATGAGAGGGAGATCTGAACGGTGTCACAATAATTTTTTCAAGTGGTCTTTCATTTTCCACTCAGCCACAGGTGGGCATTGCGCCATTTTAAGTGCTGCTGTGGAGCGATGTGCTGGGCTGGCTTAAGGAGTGGTACAGCTGAGTGAGTCGCTTTGAATCAACTGGGAGTTCGATCCAACTGAGGAGCTGCTTGTAAAGTGAATAATTTGCTGTGCTTTGAACGCTCAGGGTATGGATCAGATGGATACATTCTACAGATTCAGCCAACCAACAGGTGTTAAGCCTAATACTGGTACCTGGTTTGTAGTAGGCCTACTGCTCTGAATCAACATTCAAGGAGCAGAATGAATCTGAGCTGTATCACTTATGTGAATCAGACATCAATCATTCAGTCACATAGCAAAGCTCTGAATCAGACAAGAAGTATAAGTCTGACAGTCAGGATGTCAGTGGGTAGTGTAATTCATGTGTGGCGCGCGAGTGAATCAGTCTCAGTAAAAGAGGTTATTATAGCAGCTGACTCTCTAACCTCAGGGTTCCTATTCAGAGTTAACCAGGCTGGAGCTGCCCGTTCATACTGAATCAGTCAGCAGCAGGAGAGACTGACTCACCAGTCTAATGAGTGAGTGAGTAGTCACCACTACACTACTCAACTCTCTCATCCAAGTCTTCATGTGGGCCTGAAGCGTACATAGGACCTCTGGGGGCCTCATTCTCCTCTAGCTCCATCCAGCCAGCCTCCCCTAGCATAGCCTAGCTCCATCCAGCCAGCCTCCCCTAGCATAGCCCAGCTCCACCCAGCCAGCCTCCCCTAGCATAGCCCAGCTCCACCCAGCCAGCCTCCCCTAGCGTATCCCAGCTCTACCCAGTCAGCCTCCCCTAGCATAGCCCAGCTCCACCCAGCCAGCCTCCCCTAGCATAGCCCAGCTCTACCCAGTCAGCCTCCCCTAGCATAGCCCAGCTCTACCCAGTCAGCCTCCCCTAGCATAGCCCAGCTCCACCCAGCCAGCCTCCCCTAGCTTATCCCAGCTCCACCCAGTCAGCCTCCCCTAGTGTGGCCCAGCTCCATCCAGTCAGCCTCCCCTAGCGTATCCCAGCTCTACCCAGTCAGCCTCCCCTAGCTTATCCCAGCTCCACCCAGTCAGCCTCCCCTAGTGTGGCCCAGCTCCATCCAGTCAGCCTACCCTAGTGTGGCCCAGCTCCATCCAGTCAGCCTACCCTAGTGTGGCCCAGCTCCATCCAGTCAGCCTACCCTAGTGTGGCCCAGCTCTACCCAGTCAGCCTCCCCTAGTGTGGCCCAGCTCCATCCAGTCAGCCTACCCTAGTGTGGCCCAGCTCCATCCAGTCAGCCTACCCTAGTGTGGCCCAGCTCCACCCAGTCAGCCTCCCCTAGCGTAGCCCAGCTCCATCCAGTCAGCCTCCCCTAGTGTGGCCCAGCTCCATCCAGTCAGCCTACCCTAGTGTGGCCCAGCTCCACCCAGCCAGCCTCCCCTAGCATAGCCCAGCTCCACCCAGCCAGCCTCCCCTAGCGTATCCCAGCTCTACCCAGTCAGCCTCCCCTAGCATAGCCCAGCTCCACCCAGCCAGCCTCCCCTAGCATAGCCCAGCTCTACCCAGTCAGCATCCCCTAGCATAGCCCAGCTCTACCCAGTCAGCCTCCCCTAGCATAGCCCAGCTCCACCCAGCCAGCCTCCCCTAGCTTATCCCAGCTCCACCCAGTCAGCCTCCCCTAATGTGGCCCAGCTCCATCCAGTCAGCCTCCCCTAGCGTATCCCAGCTCTACCCAGTCAGCCTCCCCTAGCTTATCCCAGCTCCACCCAGTTAGCCTCCCCTAGTGTGGCCCAGCTCCATCCAGTCAGCCTACCCTAGTGTGGCCCAGCTCCATCCAGTCAGCCTACCCTAGTGTGGCCCAGCTCCATCCAGTCAGCCTACCCTAGTGTGGCCCAGCACTACCCAGTCAGCCTCCCCTAGTGTGGCCCAGCTCCATCCAGTCAGCCTACCCTAGTGTGGCCCAGCTCCATCCAGTCAGCCTACCCTAGTGTGGCCCAGCTCCACCAAGTCAGCCTCCCCTAGCGTAGCCCAGCTCCATCCAGTCAGCCTCCCCTAGTGTGGCCCAGCTCCATCGAGTCAGCCTACCCTAGTGTGGCCCAGCTCCACCCAGTCAGCCTCCCCTAGTGTGGCCCAGCTCCACCCAGTCAGCCTCCCCTAGCGTGGCCCAGCTCCACCCAGTCAGCCTCCCCTAGTGTGGCCCAGCTCCACCCAGTCAGCCTACCCTAGTGTGGCCCAGCTCCACCCAGTCAGCCTCCCCTAGCATAGCCCAGCTCCACCCAGCCAGCCTCCCCTAGCATAGCCCAGCTCCACCCAGCCAGCCTCCCCTAGCGTATCCCAGCTCTACCCAGTCAGCCTCCCCTAGTGTGGCCCAGCTCCATCCAGTCAGCCTCCCCTAGTGTGGCCCAGCTCCATCCAGTCAGCCTACCCTAGTGTGGCCCAGCTCCACCCAGTCAGCCTCCCCTAGTGTGGCCCAGCTCCATCCAGTCAGCCTACCCTAGCGGGGCCCAGCTCCATCCAGTCAGCCTGCCCTAGCGGGGCCCAGCTCCACCCAGTCAGCCTGCCCTAGCGGGGCCCAGCTCCATCCAGTCAGCCTGCCCTAGCGGGGCCCAGCTCCATCCAGTCAGCCTACCCTAGCGGGGCCCAGCTCCATCCAGTCAGCCTGCCCTAGCGGGGCCCAGCTCCACCCAGTCAGCCTGCCCCAGCGGGGCTCAGCTCCATCCAGTCAGCCTGTCCTAGCGGGGCCTATCTCCTGGCTCTTCATGGAGCTTATCATGGTCAACACCCAAGTCAGAGCGCCAGAGCGTTGTCTCGGCAGACAGATTCATTAGCCACACTGCAGATTGATAAAAAAATAAAAAATAAGTGTCTACCCTGCTGCAAATGTCCATTTTAATCAGTGCATCGGTGAGCGTAGCTACAATCCTATTAAGAAGCTGGGGGACGGAGAGGCTATTCTGCAGCCCCTCTCCTCTCCTCTTCGCCTCAGACGACAAATTAATCATCTCTCTAATGCTTCATGAAAGCCAAACTTTTTGCCTCCTAATTCGAGGTGGAGTATATCTTTCACTTCTTTCCCCCTCACTATTAATGGGTATGATTAATGTGTTTTCTGAGGCCTCAGACGTGCTTGGGCATTATACTGGGGAGGAGAGAGAGAGCCTCCCACACTCCAGAACGGTAGAAAAGGCCATTATTTCAGAATGTTTGCTCCAAATTCATTATAGATTTCTACTTTTTTCAAAATGCTGAGATATTGATTACAAGACGAGGGGGAAACAAAGAAGTAAGAGAAAGTCTTAATAGAAAAGTATAGATAGATTGATGCAGAAAGAATGTCTGTCTGGTTACCTCATGCGTAACCGTACACCTGTACGCCGATAGACACAACGCTACATTTGTTAATTCCTCTCACGAGTTTGCTGATTATATGTTGCACAGGCATCGCCAGCTGGAAACAAAGTGATAAAGTCACGCAGAAATGGAGCCCCGTAAACTGCATGTTGTCCTTACTCCAGAGGATGCTTTCCTAAAAACAGTTCATTTATTCAGTCAAAAGAATTGCCATGCATGCCATAGCTGGCTCTACGAGGGATTTCTCACAGTCTCTTGGGCCATCCCACAAAAATGCAATTCAGCGTAAACACAAAAGAGGCTCACCAAACTCACTTGACACACTCTCTCGCACGCTGAGCACACTCACAGCTAGTCCTTGGCGATCACACCAGCAGCAATAACTTCTCAGTTCCTCCTTGTGTATCTGTGCAGCTGGCCACATCAAGAATGGCACAGTAATCAGTAGGGCCTTGAAAAGAGATTGCAATTCCAAGAAGGCGTGAATGAAATGACTCCGCCTATAGGATCCCTACTCCAGAGCGTTGGCTTCGGCCTTCAAATCCCCCTCACAAATGAGAGAATTGCGTTCGCGTCTGTGAAGTGTTATTCATGCCGGCAATTGTGAGGACAAAAGTCTTTCATGCCTAAAGTGTATGGATTTAATGAAGACCAAGGGGACTCAATCAAACAGAGGACAATAAAGACCAAGTGATAAAGGAAACATGCTCAATGCATGACACGCAGCCCCAGTGTCAAGAGGGACCTTTACTCTGAATATTCAACTAACGTGGTCTAATAGCACTACCTCATCTGCATTACCAAAAGCTCCCCCATTGTGTCTCCAAGGTTACATGAGTGACGCACTAGCACCACTTCACGTGTCTACAGCTCTTCTTGAGTGCCCGGAGTAGTCGACGTCACTCGTTGTAGTATCTGTCATAGCCAGTGTTCCCTCAAAAAACCTTTCCGGCACTGAGCAAATTTCAGGTCTGCTTAGCGCAAACTGGAACGTTGTGAAAATTCTGTGCAACTTCCAGCACGAGTTTACTGTCAACACTGAGGCTGTACCCACTTTAAGTTACAGTTCTAACAGTGGTCAAGTAGGTTACTGTGGCTGTTTGATCATAATGTAGACCTACCAGAGTGGCCTAAAATCAAAAACAATGGAGGAAATGCATCCCATGGAAATAGCTGTTCTATCATTCAGCCTACAGTGGCAACCAATATGTGGTGTTCAATGTAGGCCTATATTCCATCAGACTTTTGAAAAAAACTGGCAGGGCTTGACATTGACCAGTTTATCCACTTGTCCTTCAGACAAGGAGGTGGCTGAAAATGTTGTGCTGTTTGATTCAAGAAACCACTTTACAAAATAAAATGCATTATTAATCCTATACCATTATTATAGAGAATCAGACAAAGTATGCTACCCTCTGCATATTGGCTACTTAGCTTATTCAAGCCTGTCTCAAAATACAACACTGCCCCATTAACAACAACAAAAAAGAAGCTATTTACCGGACTCGCTTTTCAAAGATGCCTAGAAATGTACACATTTTGTGCTCTTGTAGGAAGCAATCACTCCCCTATTGCTGACTACAAATGATCTATAACTGGGCTAATAACTCACTAACTAGCAGAGGATATGAACAAAATGTGCACACATGGCTACACACAACTCTCGCTTTAATCTCAAAACAAGCACATCTACTCACCACCGCTCATGCTGTAAACACAGTCCAGTTCAAAGTAAATGGCACAGATGCATATACTCTATGGCAATGGTCTATTTGCATATAGGCCTACTCCAGCTCTGATTGTTTATGCCGCACAGGTCTGTGTACATGCATGCCCGCTATAGGAGCACCCTAACCCTAACCCTAACCCTAACCCTAACCCTAACCCTGCCTACAACAAAATCTCTTGCATAGTTTGTTTTGTTTCGGGATGTTGCATTGAAAGTGGCTAATATTGCGTTGATTTGATGACAACTGCCACAGTAATGGGAAAAGTTGATAGTGTGAGGGAAAACTCTAGAACAGTGGTCACCGACCTTTTCTGAGTCAAGATCACTCTCTGAGTCAAAATGCAAGCCGAGATCTTCCGCTCAGATAGTATTTAACATGACTTAAAAAACGTAAGCCTATGCAACGTTAACCAATTAAAAATAGTTATGTAGCAATGAGGATTGTGCAGCAGGCTATAGGACCAATATATTATCACTGCATATTGGCTTTCCTTGAATTGCCCTGACAATGAATAGTTGTTCGGGTCATGGCAGACAGCGTGCAGGGCGTCGTGAAGGTGAGCGGTTTGCTAATGTCAACGTGGTGAACACAATTTGAGGTACGCTATATGATCACACAGGTAATAGAACCATTCTTGTATTACTTGTGAAGCACAGCTGAGTGAGCATACATTTACCATTTCTTTTACTGGGCTGACTGTCTGCATCTGATGGTCTGTCTCATTGGAGGGAGAGAGCAGCAGACTGAGGGTCCGCCTCAACATCCCTCCGCTCTGCCTTTTCTCCACTGACCCCGTCTTCCAGCTGATGGCTCATACACAAATTCATGTTGCTACTCCTATGATCAGAGACAGTGAAACATTCCTGGATAATAAAAAAAAGACCCAAGCTGCTAATAATAACAACAACTCAAGCCAACAGTATAAATATACTTCCCTGCTGCAGTGCTTGTTGTAGCACTGAGTGGAAATAGGAAGAATGTGCATTTTATGGCTTATAAAAGTGTTGAATACAAAGTGTTGACAGTGCTGAGTAAGAACTTAAACATGAATTCACTCATAAACATGAATTCACTCATAAAAACAGCAGCTCTTTGCTGTATTCGTTGGCAGTCTCTCTCTAGTCATGGTTTTAAATGTTTTGAAATCTCACAGTATCAACTTTGCTGTAGCTTTCTTTTATGTCTGCTACATTACTGCGGACACGGTAATCTGAGCCATCAGCTTGGCCAGTGGTAGACCTATAGTGCACTTGATTTGCTCTCTGGGTCCGATGGGAAGTTTGTACCTTCAGACACATGCAATGGTTCAGAATGGAAACAGTTCAGGGTCTCCCGAACGGCGCAGCAGTCTAAGGCACTGCCCGAGATGAAAAAATAGCAACAAAACAAGGCGTTACCGTTTTTTACAAGGCTTTATTGGCCTTTTTACATAAGTGTTTGGCGATCGACTAGGAATGTCTTGGAGAACAACCAGTCAGTTGGTGACCACTGTTCCACAAAGTCCAGTGAAATTCAATCTCGTGCTTTTCTCTGTGGGCTGATATTTCTGTGCGGCAGTCCAGGGGGAGATGCGCGGCAGACTCGGGGCTACTGCGAGCGAGTGCCCATGCGCAGCCTAAACGGGACATTGGTCATAACCCTGCCTGCATGTCGTTATACCCTCCATATCTGTCATAACCCTGCCTGCATGTCGTTATACCCTCCATATCTGTCATAACCCTGCCTGCACAGCGTTATACCCTCCATATCTGTCATAACCCTGCCTGCATGTAGTTATACCCTCCATATCTGTCATAACCCTGCCTGCACAGCGTTATACCCTCCATATCTGTCATAACCCTGCCTGCACATCGTTATACCCTCCATATCTGTCATAACCCTGCCTGCACAGCGTTATACCCTCCATATCTGTCATAACCCTGCCTGCATGTAGTTATACCCTCCATATCTGTCATAACCATGCCTGCATGTAGTTATACCCTCCATATCTGTCATAACCCTGCCTGCATGTAGTTATACCCTCCATATCTGTCATAACCCTGCCTGCACATCGTTATACCCTCCATATCTGTCATAACCCTGCCTGCACATCGTTATACCCTCCATATCTGTCATAACCCTGCCTGCATGTAGTTATACCCTCCATATCTGTCATAACCCTGCTGTTATACCCTCCATATCTGTCATAACCCTGCCTGCACATGCATGTAGTTATACCCTCCATATCTGTCATAACCCTGCCTGCATGTAGTTATATCTGTCATAACCCTGCCCTCCATATCTATCATAACCCTGCCTGCATGTAGTTATACCCTCCATATCTGTCATAACCCTGCCTGCATGTAGTTATACCCTCCATATCTGTCATAACCCTGCCTGCTCGTTATACCCTCCATATCTGTCATAACCCTGCCTGCACATCGTTATACCCTCCTCCATATCTGTCATAACCCCCTGCCATGCACATCGTTATACCCTCCATATCTGTCATAACCCATCGTTATACCCTCCATATCTGTCATAACATCGTTATACCCTCCATATCTGTCATAACCCTGCCTGCACATCGTTATACCCTCCATATCTGTCATAACCCTGCCTCATCGTTAACCCTCCATATCTGTTATAACCCTGCCTGCACATCGTTATACCCTCCATATCTGTCATAACCCTGCCTGCACATCGTTATACCCTCCATATCTGTCATAACCCTGCCTGCACATCGTTATACCCTCCATATCTGTCATAACCCTGCCTGCACATCGTTATACCCTCCATATCTGTCATAACCCTGCCTGCACATCGTTATACCCTCCATATCTATCTGTCATAACCCTGCATAACCACATCGTTACACCCTCCATATCTGTCATAACCCTGCCTGCACATCGTTATACCCTCCATATCTGTTATAACCCTGCATGCACATCGTTATACCCTCCATATCTGTCATAACCCTGCCTGCACATCGTTATACCCTCCATATCTGTCATAACCCTGCCTGCACATCGTTATACCCTCCATATCTGTCATAACCCTGCCTGCACATCGTTATACCCTCCATATCTTATAACCCTGCCTCCATACCCTCATATCTGTTATAACCCTGCCTGCACATCGTTATACCCTCCATATCTGTCATAACCCTGCCTGCATGTAGTTATACCCTCCATATCTGTCATAACCCTGCCTGCACATCGTTATACCCTCCATATCTGTCATAACCCTACCCTACCTGCACACACAGACCTAGAAGTTCCACCTCTGTTGACACAACAGCAGCTAGCGCACGCTAATGAACTGATTCATGCAATCAAATGATAACCTCTGCTCCACAGGACTATTGAGGTCCATCTGCTAGCAGCAAGTTCACTGTAGCCTGATTGCATGTAATGACTGTAGAGGCAAAATGGTGATGAAGGTCTCTTCAAGAACAGATTCATTATGTATCAATGGTTGAACATGTCAGACCTACCCTGGATAAAATGGCACCGTGTGTCATTGACAGATAGTCATTGACAGATACACAGACACACACAGTTACATTTAGCAGATGCTCGTATCCAGAGAAACTTACAGGAGCAATTAGGGTACTTGCTCAAGGGCACAGACAGATTATTTACCAAGTCGGCTAGGGTATTCAAACCAGCGACCTTTCGGTTACTGGCCCAACGCTCTTAACTGCTAGGCAACCTGCCACCCACATATAACCAGTTTGGCAATAATGTTGGCTGAAAAGTATGCAGCAATAATTTTGGCAATCAGTGTGTTAGGGTTCTGTGATACTAGGCATCCTGCAATGGGACATCAGAAAACCATTACCTTGTCTAGTGTCAATGTTAACCTGCCCAGACTCACTACTAAACAATGACAGAGCCCATTTTCCTCATATCACAAAGACAGTGTCAATAACAGCAGAATGACCTGTTCTTGTCCTCGTGCTAATAATGAGACAGCTGGAAGACAAAAATGCCCACATATTCAGTATCACCACTCTCTTTACATCCCATAACCACGGATCATCAGTACAACTGCTACCCAGCCTCTGGTACCCAGCCTGCACGTCTGGTACCCAGCCCGTACATCTGGTACCCAGCCCATACATCTGGTACCCAGCCCGTACATCTGGTACCCAGCCCGTACATCTGGTACCCAGCCCGTACATCTGGTACCCAGCCTCTGCTACCCAGCCCATACATCTTGTTGCCAGCCCATACATCTTGTACCCAGCCCATACATCTGGTACCCTGCCCATACATCTGGTACCCAGCCCATACATCTGGTACCCTGCCCATACATCTGGTACCCTGCCCATACATCTGGTACCCTGCCCATACATCTGGTACCCTGCCCATACATCTGGTACCCTGCCCATACATCTGGTACCCTGCCCATACATCTGGTACCCTGCCCATACATCTGGAACCCAGCCTATACATCTGGAACACAGCCCATAGAAATAGTAACGAGCCCACGCATCTGGAACACAGCACATACATCTGGTACCCTGCCCATACATCTGGTACCCTGCCCATACATCTGGTACCCTGCCCATACATCTGGTACCCTGCCCATACATCTGGAACCCAGCCCACATCTGGAACACAGCCCATAGAAATAGTAACGAGCCCACGCATCTGGAACACAGCACATACATCTGGTACCCTGCCCATACATCTGGTACCCTGCCCATACATCTGGTACCCTGCCCATACATCTGGTACCCTGCCCATACATCTGGAACCCAGCCTATACATCTGGAACACAGCCCATAGAAATAGTAACGAGCCCACGCATCTGGAACACAGCACATACATCTGGTACCCTGCCCATACATCTGGTACCCTGCCCATACATCTGGTACCCTGCCCATACATCTGGTACCCTGCCCATACATCTGGTACCCTGCCCATACATCTGGTACCCTGCCCATACATCTGGTACCCTGCCCATACATCTGGTACCCTGCCCATACATCTGGAACCCAGCCTATACATCTGGAACACAGCCCATAGAAATAGTAACGAGCCCACGCATCTGGAACACAGCACATAATTCTGGAACCCAGCACATACATCTGGAACCCAACCCAGGCCTGCGCTGCACTGGTTGTAAATCACATATGTTCTGTCCTGTTCTCGCCTCAAACACGAAGCAAAGCACTATGAAAATGATGTATCCAATGTTTCAGTCTTAACGTGACCGTTTGCTAGGTCAGTTGAATCTGAGACAGCCGGAGAGGAGACAGGCAAACCATTACGCTCCGGAGGAGGAGTGAAGGAAGGGAGTGAAGGAAGGGAGGGAGGGAATGGAGGGAGGGTAGGAATGGAGGGAGGGATCATTGAGGAAAGGCAGAGGGTCGGCTCCACTGATCCTCTCAAAGCCTCTCCCTGGCTGACCTGTAGGCTACCTTTAGAGGAGCTTGTAAAGCAGGGTGAACAGGGTGCAGGTCTTCAGGGGGAGACTGAAGCTGTTATTTATGGATGTTTCATGCGAGCCCTTCATGGTGTGTGGATCTGGGAGGAATTATACAGTTTGAATTGCAGTACCGTGACTGGGAAATAAATAGCTGGATATTCAGACCCAAAACAAAACATAAACGTAACATGGAAGGCCTGTGTTTGCCCTTGTGAAACCGTATGGTTGACAAGGATCCACAAGGATGTGACCAGGTATATTTAAAAAGACAAGATTGTGTCCATAACGGCCGAGAACAAGCTCCACATTTTTAGTTCTCACAGCATTTCACCCTTCAAATGAAGAAGCTCAACAGAGGAGCTTACAAAAAAAGAAGTTTAGCTGGGGACAAGCATCGTTTCTCAAACAAGTAAAAAACGCTCCCACCTGCTGTTTCCCGAGTAAACAAACTGCTACGGGGACGGAGAAACAGAGTAGTAAGACAGGTTTCTACACTCATGGAAAGCAGAATACCATCCAGGAAGATCACTGCAGAATTTTCCCCATTTCCCACCAGTACACAGTGTTTGCTCAGCTGAGATTGATAGTTATGGACAAATGGGAAAGAGAGTCAGTTTACCCAAGCTGAAGCAGCAGGTGACTCCATCATAGCACTGAAATATGCTTGGGCAACCATTGTAATAGTCCAGGCTTTCTGTTCAACGCAAATAGAACATTAGGAGGAATGTGTTTGTTCTGACCGAGCTGCTATTGACAAAGTGTGAGAGTTAATAACACTGCAACATTTGCTAAGACTCAAGCTTTTGTCTTCCTTTCTAAACTTTAAACTTGGTTGAGAACAGAGGCACAGGTTACTGCAAAGTGAACCTATGTCCAATTAATAATTGACAATGATGGAAGGTGTGTGCTTGCGTGTGTTGTCATGTATTTCTACATGTGTTGCTGAAGATGCAGGTTTATTTCATCTGTGTTCAGTCTCCCCTGCTCCCTCTCTGATGAAAGGCTTTGTGGGTGCTGATCTGTGTTCAGTCTCCCCTGTTCCCTCTTTGATGAAAGGCTTTGTGGGTGCTGATCTGTGTTCAGTCTCCCCTGCTCCCTCTTTGATGAAAGGCTTTGTGGGTGCTGATGCTGATCTGTGTTCTCTCTCCCCTGCTCCCTCTCTGATGAAAGGCTTTGTGGGTGCTGATCTGTGTTCAGTCTCCCCTGCTCCCTCTCTGATGAAAGGCTTTGTGGGTGCTGATGCTGATCTGTGTTCAGTCTCCCCTGCTCCCTCTCTGATGAAAGGCTTTGTGGGTGCTGATCTTTGTTCAGTCTCCCCTGCTCCCTCTCTGATGAAAGGCTTTGTGGGTGCTGATCTGTGTTCAGTCTCCCCTGCTCCCTCTTTGATGAAAGGCTTTGTGGGTGCTGATGCTGATCTGTGTTCTCTCTCCCCTGCTCCCTCTCTGATGAAAGGCTTTGTGGGTGCTGATCTGTGTTCAGTCTCCCCTGCTCCCTCTCTGATGAAAGGCTTTGTGGGTGCTGATCTTTGTTCAGTCTCCCCTGCTCCCTCTCTGATGAAAGGCTTTGTGGGTGCTGATCTGTGTTCAGTCTCCCCTGCTCCCTCTTTGATGAAAGGCTTTGTGGGTGCTGATCTTTGTTCAGTCTCCCCTGCTCCCTCTCTGATGAAAGGCTTTGTGGGTGCTGATGCTGATCTGTGTTCAGTCTCCCCTGCTCCCTCTTTGATGAAAGGCTTTGTGGGTGCTGATCTTTGTTCAGTCTCCCCTGCTCCCTCTCTGATGAAAGGCTTTGTGGGTGCTGATCTGTGTTCAGTCTCCCCTGCTCCCTCTCTGATGAAAGGCTTTGTGGGTGCTGATCTGTGTTCAGTCTTCTCCCTCTCTGATGAAAGGCCCTGCTCCCTCTCTGATGAAAGGCTTTGTGGGTGTTGATCTGTGTTCAGTCTCCCCTGCTCCCTCTCTGATGAAAGGCTTTGTGGGTGTTGATGCTGATCTGTGTTCAGTCTCCCCTGCTCCCTCTCTGATGAAAGGCTTTGTGGGTGTTGATGCTGATCTGTGTTCACTCTCCCCTGCTCCCTCTCTGATGAAAGGCTTTGTGGGTGTTGATCTGTGTTCAGTCTCCCTGCTCCCTCTCTGATGAAAGGCTTTGTGGGTGCTGATCTGTGTTCTCTCTCCCCTGCTCCCTCTTTGATGAAAGGCTTTGTGGGTGCTGATCTGTGTTCAGTCTCCCCTGCTCCCTCTCTGATGAAAGGCTTTGTGGGTGCTGATCTGTGTTCAGTCTCCCCTGCTCCCTCTCTGATGAAAGGCTTTGTGGGTGTTGATGCTGATCTGTGCTCTCCCCTGCTCCCTCTCTGATGAAAGGCTTTGTGGGTGCTGATCTGTGTTCAGTCTCCCTGCTCCCTCTCTGATGAAAGGCTTTGTGGGTGCTGATCTGTGTTCAGTCTCCCCTGCTCCCTCTTTGATGAAAGGCTTTGTGGGTGCTGATCTGATGCTCCTCTCTGATGAAAGGCTTTGTGGGTGCTGATCTGTGTTCAGCCTCCCCTGCTCCCTCTCTGATGAAAGGCTTTGTGGGTGCTGATCTGTGTTCAGTCTCCCCTGCTCCCTCTCTGATGAAAGGCTTTGTGGATGCTGATCTGTGTTCAGTCTCCCCTGCTCCCTCTCTGATGAAAGGCTTTGTGGGTGCTGATCTTTGTTCAGTCTCCCCTGCTCCCTCTCTGATGAAAGGCTTTGTGGGTGCTGATCTGATCTGTGTTCAGTCTCCCCTGCTCCCTCTCTGATGAAAGGCTTTGTGGTTGTGCTGATCTTTGTTCAGTCTCCCCTGCTCCCTCTCTGATGAAAGGCTTTGTGGGTGCTGATCTGTGTTCAGTCTCCCCTGCTCCCTCTCTGATGAAAGGCTTTGTGGGTGCTGATCTGTGTTCAGTCTCCCCTGCTCCCTCTCTGATGAAAGGCTTTGTGGGTGCTGATCTGTGTTCAGTCTCCCCTGCTCCCTCTCTGATGAAAGGCTTTGTGGGTGTTGATGCTGATCTGTGTTCTCTCTCCCCTGCTCCCTCTCTGATGAAAGGCTTTGTGGGTGTTGATCTGTGTTCAGTCTCCCCTGCTCCCTCTCTGATGAAAGGCTTTGTGGGTGTTGATGCTGATCTGTGTTCACTCTCCCCTGCTCCCTCTCTGATGAAAGGCTTTGTGGGTGTTGATCTGTGTTCAGTCTCCCTGCTCCCTCTCTGATGAAAGGCTTTGTGGGTGCTGATCTGTGTTCAGTCTCCCCTGCTCCCTCTTTGATGAAAGGCTTTTGTGCTGATGCTGATCTTTGTTCAGTCTCCCCTGCTCCCTCTCTGATGAAAGGCTTTGTGGGTGCTGATCTGATCTGTGTTCAGTCTCCCCTGCTCCCTCTTTGATGAAAGGCTTTGTGGGTGCTGATCTGTGTTCAGTCTCCCCTGCTCCCTCTTTGATGAAAGGCTTTGTGGGTGCTGATCTTTGTTCAGTCTCCCCTGCTCCCTCTCTGATGAAAGGCTTTGTGGGTGCTGATGCTGATCTGTGTTCAGTCTCCCCTGCTCCCTCTTTGATGAAAGGCTTTGTGGGTGCTGATCTTTGTTCAGTCTCCCCTGCTCCCTCTCTGATGAAAGGCTTTGTGGGTGCTGATCTGTGTTCAGTTTCCCCTGCTCCCTCTCTGATGAAAGGCTTTGTGGGTGTTGATGCTGATCTGTGTTCTCTTTCCCCTGCTCCCTCTCTGATGAAAGGCTTTGTGGGTGTTGATCTGTGTTCAGTCTCCCCTGCTCCCTCTCTGATGAAAGGCTTTGTGGGTGCTGATCTGTGTTCAGTCTCCCCTGGTCCCTCTCTGATGAAAGGCTTTGTGGGTGTTGATGCTGATCTGTGTTCTCTCTCTCCTGCTCCCTCTCCTTTGTGGGTGTTGATCTGTGTTCAGTCTCCCCTGCTCCCTCTTTGATGAAAGGCTTTGTGGGTGCTGATCTGTGTTCAGCCTCCCCTGCTCCCTCTCTGATGAAAGGCTTTGTGGGTGCTGATCTGTGTTCAGTCTCCCCTGCTCCCTCTTTGATGAAAGGCTTTGTGGGTGCTGATGCTGATCTGTGTTCAGTCTCCCCTGCTCCCTCTCTGATGAAAGGCTTTGTGGGTGCTGATAAACCACACAGCCTTTTCCTCCCAGGTATTATAAATATTCTTTATCTCCTCACTGCTCCCCCCAGCGTATGAAATCCCACAGATTGGAAAATAAATACAGCGCATTAAAACCTTATATATGAAATTGATTAATTTCTCCCCCTTAAATAGCATTATGACACCCAGCGCCATATATCACTCTGGGACGGAAGGAGAGGTGCGCCCGGGAGTCTTACAGATGCTCGTTGCTGTCGGCTCATCGGCTTTACGACGTTACGCGGATGTTGTATAGATGTGATTGATGCTGATGAGTTACCTCTTGTTTGATACTGTGGCCCGGTTATTTTGAGCCACAGTATAAAACAAGAGAGGAGGAGGGGGAACTGGTGTGTGATTTACCTTCTAGGCGGGTAGTTCACTCTATGGTTATTATAGACTCAAGATTGGGGTATTTTGCCCGTACATTGTGTCGTTCAACTCTTGACTCAGGTTGTGTGGTGTGCTTATAACAGGCCTGTTTTACAGAGAGCCCTCAGGTCACTGATGAATAACAGCTCCAGACATCCTTTATCAACGGCAACGGCAGGGGAGGGTAGGGGACAAATGACTGGAGCCCAGGACCTATTTCACTCCCGTTTGGCCTTAGGCTCACTGGCGTATCACACACACCTGTAAGGGGTCACGAGCTTAGGAGGCTCCCAACCCCATGAAATTAGCTTTAAAACAGCAACATTTTCTCTCAGCCTCATGGCCAAATGTGTAGAATAGCAGGAACTTAGCTCAGGGATTCTTGAAAGTCGGAGAATATCTGGCAGGGAAACTATTTTGATAGTACGAAAAAATGTATTGTTGCATTATTTGAGCTTAAAATGTACATTTAGCGGAATTTTCAGTGGCAAATATTGGTTTTGGGAATTCTTTTAATCCTTTAAATATTATTCATTTCCATGTCGGCTCTATGCCTGGAAATGCCCTTGTCCGGAGCAATGGATCCCAACTCCAATATCTCCAAAAACGTTTTTAAAATCCTAAAAACTTAAAAAGTAAAGGATATTAACTTGAGATGACCCGCTGTGACTTTAAATAATATTTCTCTCAAAACTGTGATTCCTGAAAGATGTGTCCAGAGATTTAGTCAACTCGGTCAGATTAGTCTAAAATCCTAAACAGGGTCAGCTATACCATAATGCCCCATTATGCATGTCCTCATTATATGTAGTCCAACAAGGTCACTGATGGTCTGGAATGTTCCCTACTTTTAATTTAAACAAACAATATCGGAATCATCATGTCATAAACTGTTAACATCTGCCTGATAGATTACTATCGACATACTATAGGCCAAGGCAAAATACCCACACAAGACGTTTGATTTGGTTTTTTAATGACATGCCATATAACCTAACCCTACTCTTTCATAGTGTGTACTTTGGATAGCTTGTCTTCCTACTCTTTCATAGTGTGTACTTTGGATAGCTTGTCTTCCTACTCTTTCATAGTGTGTACTTTGGATAGCTTGTCTTCCTACTCTTTCATAGTGTGTACTTTGGATAGCTTGTCTTCCTACTCTTTCATAGTGTGTACTTTGGATAGTTTGTCTTCCTACTCTTTCATAGTGTGTACTTTGGATAGCTTGTCTTCCTACTCTTTCATAGTGTGTACTTTGGATAGCTTGTCTTCCTACTCTTTCATAGTGTGTACTCTGGATAGCTTGTCTTCCTACTCTTTCATAGTGTGTACTTTGGACAGCTTGTCTTCCTACTCTTTCATAGTGTGTACTTTGGACAGCTTGTCTTCCTACTCTTTCATAGTGTGTACTTTGGATAGCTTGTCTTCCTACTCTTTCATAGTGTGTACTTTGGATAGCTTGTCTTCCTACTCTTTCATAGTGTGTACTTTGGATAGCTTGTCTTCCTACTCTTTCATAGTGTGTACTTTGGATAGCTTGTCTTCCTACTCTTTCATAGTGTGTACTTTGGATAGCTTGTCTTCCTACTCTTTCATAGTGTGTACTTTGGATAGCTTGTCTTCCTACTCTTTCATAGTGTGTACTTTGGATAGCTTGTCTTCCTACTCTTTCATAGTGTGTACTTTGGATAGCTTGTCTTCCTACTCTTTCATAGTGTGTACTTTGGATAGCTTGTCTTCCTACTCTTTCATAGTGTGTACTTTGGATAGCTTGTCTTCCTACTCTTTCATAGTGTGTACTTTGGATAGCTTGTCTTCCTACTCTTTCATAGTGTGTACTTTGGATAGCTTGTCTTCCTACTCTTTCATAGTGTGTACTTTGGATAGCTTGTCTTCCTACTCTTTCATAGTGTACTTTGGATAGCTTGTCTTCCTACTCTTTCATAGTGTGTACTTTGGATAGCTTGTCTTCCTACTCTTTCATAGTGTGTACTTTGGATAGCTTGTCTTCCTACTCTTTCATAGTGTGTACTTTGGATAGCTTGTCTTCCTACTCTTTCATAGTGTGTACTTTGGATAGCTTGTCTTCCTACTCTTTCATAGTGTGTACTTTGGATAGCTTGTCTTCCTACTCTTTCATAGTGTGTACTTTGGATAGCTTGTCTTCCTACTCTTTCATAGTGTGTACTTTGGATAGCTTGTCTTCCTACTCTTTCATAGTGTGTACTTTGGATAGCTTGTCTTCCATCGACCACTCTGATGACATTAACTTGAGTTTTCAATGAAAACCGCACAAACATATCTGATTTTAAACTAATAAATCCAGATTATCTTACATCTGCTAGCAATATGTGCCTCCAATGACCTTCGTCTCGTTGATCTTATCCAGATGCAGGTTTTGTAACGAAATGTTATATTTCTCTGGGTAAATAACAGACTGTCACTTGTTTGCCTGACTTTTCCCAGATGTCAATAATTGCAGCTGTTTCTTTTTGAAGATTCTCATAAAAGAGAATGTCTTTAAAACGTTGTGTTTGAAGAGAACATCAGAAAGACTTAAGTTCATCTCGCTTGTTCCGAAGAGAATAATTCACACCCAACCAACTCTCTACGAGGGGCTGGGTGTGGGATGGAATCCACGAAACACACCGTCTCACAAGAGTTGTGTGAGACATTACTCACCTCAGAAGATTTTTTTGAGGGTCCTTGAGAGTGAAATACAGTTTAGCAGCACCTAGAAGCTGTGTGAAAAACGTCATCTCCACTTAGTGCACGTTAGCTAACTGCTCCATTGAGAAAGGGCTTTAAGTCACTGCGTTATCCATCTGTTCAGATGACAGGGAAGGCAAAATGGGCCAACCTCCTCATGGTATGTCCATTAAATAGAAATGTAACACTGCTTTAGATAAATTACACTAACCATTCCAATCATTCTTCATTTAGTGTGTGTGCCCTTCCTGCAGCCCAGTCTCTGTTTTGGGGGAATTTAATCAAATTCCACCACTTTCCATACAATTCAAAGGTAATAAGCTTATCAAAATGCGGATTAAACCTTTGGAATTCCCTCCTGCACACCTTTTCCAAATGGATTTGGCCAAAATAAACCTGTACATATAAAAACACAGGTCCAGAACTTGCTGTTACACAATAACTGTCCAAATTAGGTATGAAATCCTATGATGAATACATTCATTCATCAGCAAGTATGACAGTTGAAATAATTGTATTATTTAATATACAATTATGCTAAATAGTCCATGTGGAGCAACACCAGATGTTACTTAATTAACCTTTATGTGAAGATACCGTTCCATTTCATTGTTTCTCACCTTCAGGAGCTCAAAATGGGAGAAACATGAAAATAACAAGAAAATCTATTCTGAGTTGGACGACGATAAATGCAGTAGCGTTAGCTGGGGGGGGGAAATCACTAATCTAAGGGGTTACTGCTAACATAGGGTATGTGCCCATGCAGTATAATAGCACCATCTTCTATTGGAGTGAGTCTATTCCTGGAGTTAAGAGGGCCTCCCAGGTGGTGCAGCGCAACAGATGATAAAGGGGGTAAAAAAAAGAAGTGTGGTTGAGGTTAGGCTTAAGGTTAGGCTTAAAATCAAATTTTATGACTTGGCTGTGCCAGCTAGTAACCACTCTGCAGAGCTGACTCCAAAACAAGATTCATGTCAAAAAAACGCTAACCAGCTTCTACTATATTAATAACACAAATTATGCATTCAGAGCATAAGTTGTCTCCCGAAACTCACTATCAATTTCACTAAAGCCAGACGTGGACTGGCCGGCAGGCAGCAACTGTTAGAGATTTGTGGTGGAGCCAGTAAATCTTTTATGAAACAGAGACCTGGAGAACACACACAACCCCTAGGGATCTTCAGAGGTACATTATCAGATCATACCCAATACCCATAGAGGGAGATAGTAAACACAATTCAGAAAGTCATATATTGGAGGCAAACTAGTACCCTTTTCATACTACTGACACTAGCCGAGCCAAGATAAGCCACACTGTACTGCGTTGGCCTGGCTATACATCCACTGTAGCTGCTGGAACTGTGTTGGATAGGAACCTGTGAAAAGGCCTAACCCATGGACCAATAGGGAATACAGCAAGACAAGGAATTGCTTTTCAGAATGTCCATAATTCATAACAAACCAGCCTTTACTGGTAAGGCCACGCTAAACTCTGGACATATTCTTTGTTGTGTGATTTCCAACAATGCCTTCAGTACTTGTTTGAGTTGGCCACATATGTTTTGCATTTCAAGTTGTGAAAAATACCTGATTTTTCACACCCACACTGCAGTGTCTCCACACAACATTGAATGCTGTGGGCGATCTCGGTATCAAGCCTGGATTCCAGGGTGTCACCATCGCCGTGGAAAACAATATGCTAATGAACTGCATTTAAGGTACACACCTCCACCAAGCCCTGCAGCAGCTCTTCCTGTTCCTGGTCGACACCTACATCCAGCGCCACAGCAATCGAGGCAAAGGGACGGCTGGCCATCTGCTGTCGCTCCCGCATGAGCTGCTGTAGACGGGAATAAGGAGTGAGGGAGAGAGAAGGGAGCAGAAGAGACAAACAGTAGGAGGGGTGGGGGAGAAAGAGGCAGAGGGGAAGAGAGGAGGGAGGAAAACTTAATAATGAGGAAGTGGCAGATGAACAAAGCCTCTGAGTCAGACGCTGAGCGGCTCTTTATCGGCGTGTGCTCCAAACACCCCGAAGAAAACAAACACAAACGGAGACAGGGTGGGAACAATAGTGTCGACAGGCAGGGCCTGGCTGGATAGGGACCACACAGACACACAGTTCAGATAAGCGCTGGTACACACACCTCTCACTCTCTCATGTATATGACTGTACACCCACACACTCATGCACACACACAAAGATACACACACAGACAGACACGTAAAACACGGATGTACAGCCACACAGAAAAACGTATTCACTTTCCCAAGCTTTTTCCGCTTCAATAAAGTTAGTTAGTTATTGAGCTTTTGTTTCTAGTGTTCTTGTTTTAGCTTGGGGGTAAGCACCTGTTCTATGCAAATCAGAGCAGTTATGCATAACGTTAGGCTTACATCGTCAATGTGTTCCTCATTGAGCTTCAGTAGAAAGTCTTGCTTGAGACATACCGTATTGGACAGTGGTAATAGGCTATTAGGGTTGGGCGGTATGCAGATTTTTTTATATCTTTCCTGTACCCCTAGGGTATACGGAATTACCAGCAGTACACACAAGGGGTGCGATTTCTTTCCAAACGTAAACAACCCCCCTCCACAAAAAAATGAATTTAGGCTGCAGGGATCTTGATTCAGAAGGAGAATGATTGTCTCTGTGGCAACCAAGAAGCTTGATCTTGCAAGCTAGCCACTTAGCTAGCAAGTTATCAAACCAAATGCATAGCCGCAGCGCTGAGCTGGAGATCATTTCCTTCCTCCCCTTGAGCTGTAGGGCGCCCCAAACGATATTGATGACAGTATTGAAAATCATACCGTCCGTATTTCAAAATACCCCAGTATACACGTAATTATTTTTTTTTTTTGGGGGGGGGGGGGGGTTAGCTTTTATTTATTCGCACCAAACAAAACAAGTGAAAGACAAAACAGTACAGATGAAAATAAATGTGAGAGGTTAGAAACCCAAAAGGGAAATGAAAACCACTCCACAGGAACCAATATACAAATATAGTTCAAAAAAAGTTTTGTTCAATCAGTTAAACAGAGCATACTAATTACAAATGTACAAAAAACATGTTTGATTATGTGTGTGTGAGAGAGTTAGGCCACATGGAGGAGACTACTGGGTCATTTGGATCATCAGGCTGAACCCTAGTCTACGCTTAAAGTTACTGAGGGATGACGATGTTTTGGCAATGTGAAGATAAGAGGTTCCGTACTCTAGACTAGAGAATTGACTATGTGAGGTGTGGCAGTAGGGAGGGTGAAGGTTATCGCTGTGTCTTGCGTTGTATGTATGGATTTGGGAATTAACCTGAAAGAATCCATTGAAGGGTTTAGGTAGGCTGTCTGGGAGGTATGTGTATTTGTAGACAGACAACGTATTGAGTTTCTTAAACAGAGGGGCAGATGAAGCCAAGTAGTTAGAGGTGGTGGCTAGTCTTGCAAATGTCTTCTGTGTAATGAGTAACTTGTGTAGGTAGGAAGCATTATTATCTACTGGCCCAGACAAAATTGCAGTTAGTGAGATATGGGTAAATTAAGCTGTAGTATAGTGTTAAGAAGCAAGCCTAATGAACAAAACAGACTTCACCACTTTGCTGCAGACAAAGTGAATATGATCTTTCCTGGACAACTTTTCATCAACGAGAACATCTAGTGACTGAAGTCTGCTTCATTTCAATCTCACGAATTGAGATTCTGGCTCTTATTATTTTGGCAATATATTGAATTCTTACCAATGAATACAATGAAGTTGGATTTTTTTTTACATTTAAAGAATTTGTTTATCTGAAACCATTCAGAAAACTTGACCTTGCCTGAGTTGGTTTCATTGATTTGTGAATCGAAATTCTTGTGTGATTAAAATCAAGTTGTATCATCACTGTAGAAGACACAGCAGCTAGGTCATTGATATAGAAAGTTACCAATTACCTCCATCACCTCTTAAACAGTATATCAGGTGGATCAAACGGAAGCAAAAAGGAATGTCCCTTAATGTGATCCAAGGGCTTTCCATACACAGAGAGGAACCCACATTCACAAAAACATTATTACATTCACACGAGATAACATCCGGATCACTATCGGTCATATTTCCATTCAATTGTAGATTGAGATGGGAAAGCTGTAGAATATTTTTTCTTATTCAACAGATGATGACTTTCCAAGTTGACTTTATATTGTTTAAATGATTCATGTAGATGGGTAAATTTGTTCTTGTAATTGGCAGAATTCAGGAGGGTGTAATTTGTAAAAAAAAAAATATATATATATATATATATATTTTTTTGACTGAGGATTTGTTTTAGACCATTTATAAACCAAAGTTTCCAGAACCCACCTGGTGCTCTCTTGCTAAGTAGGTCTGACTAATGGGAAGCAATAGTAAAATACAGAATTGAAGGATGTGAGAAAAGTCTGGTAAGCAGACTCCACATCGAGATGATTATAAAATGTTTCCAATTAAATATAATCAACCAACATCTTAAAAGCACTCAGAATTACTTTAGTTAAATATTCTACATTTAATGTTACTATCCATTCCCACCTGTTCATTTCCAGCTCCCACCGAGAAGTGGAATATTGGAAAGTGGTCAGAAATGTCAGTATGAAGTATACCTGTTTTAGTGTACAAATATTATCAATAAGGATGGCAGAGGAACTGGTCACGCTTGTGGGCTTGTAGATTAGGGGATACAGATAGCTAGAAAGTATTTAAAAAGTCGGATGTAGTGAGTGGTTTTCATTTTTTAAATCAATTAATGTTATCACAGAAAACACAATATATCTCATTATAAATGAAATACAAGGTTGATGCAAGGACATCAATACAACTACCAATGTCCGATAGACACATCCAACTACCACTGTTTTACCACTAAACTATTAATTAACAGGCGGGATCTTCCATGGAAAGCAATTCAACATCAGATGTAAGTGTGAGGTCCTCACTTGGAAAGAATTGAAGACTTTTGTGAGCAAAAACAGACACCTCCCCCACTTTTGATGTTCTACAGTGGTGAACAACATTATAAGGAGACATTGTTGTCAATTCAGTTAACCATGTTTCTGAAATGGCAATTCGTGTTTTTAGGAAGAGTGCAAACGTTCAAATGAAAGGTCGAGAATAAGCTTGTCTTGGAATAAGATAAACATTTTAACAACCTGCATAGTAGTCTAACATTCTAATAGTCACATGATAGACTAATCTCTGGTAAATTTCACGAAAGTTGAATCTGGATCAACATACACTCAGTGGATCGCTCCTACAGACAGTGATTCACGTGGCAGTGGATTGCTATATAACGCAGGCAGGAGGTGATCGTCGGTGCCAGGCGTGCAGGTTCCAGTATCTCAGAAACGGCCGGCCTCCTGGGCTTTTCGCACATGACAGTGTCTAAGGTTTACTGAGAATGGTGCGACAAACAAAAAACATCCAGTCAGCGGCAGCCCTGTGGGCGAAAACACCTCATTGATGAGATACCGGTTCCTGCTGCATCATGCTTATGACAGAGTCAGGATTTGGAGAAAGCAGCATGAGTCCATGGCCCCATTCTGTCTGGTGTCAACGGTACAGGCTGGTGTAATGGTGTGGGGAATGTTTTCCTGCACATGTTAGGTCCCTTGATACCAACTGAGCAACGTATTCATGCCCCAAAGAATTCAGGCTGTTCTGGCGGCAAAGGGGGTTAAACGCGGTGGTAAATGGGTTCTCCAAATAAACTGTGTCTATATATCGTCAGCTTTGTTAATATCAAATGGATTAAAGAGCAGGTTATCAGGGTTGACATCCTGTCCACATAAGCGAGATAGAAACACAGTGGGAATCAACTAGAGAGTGGATGGAAACATAGAAATGCATGCCTCATGTCCGATACAACCATACATTTGTGTCAGTCTCATCAATAGGGGTGCACTTCTGAAGGAATGCACCTTGACAATGGCTTCAGAGGTTCATGACATTTAGAGCAATGTGTGTTTTTGGTCATGTGCTGAGGTGAAACGCATGACCAAAAACAAAGTTCAATAAATATGTAGGTGTGTGTTAAATCAAATTAATCCACTACAGCCGAGTCACCTGCCGTAGGCCTACGAGGGGGTAGGGTGAACAACCAGCTGGTCGTACTTCAGGTATGTGAAGTTGCCTCTCCTTCGTTCTTCAATGGCAGCAGTTCCTTTTGAGGCGTACCTTTTCAGAGAAGTCTGGATTGATGAAGAACTTAGTTACCCTCAGGCACTTGGCTCTCTTGAGAATTTCCTCTTTGTCTTTGTACCTGGGCAGTCTCCCCAGTATAGATGATGGCCGTCTATCATGCCATTCCTGTGCGCCGTCTCCGTCTCAATAAACTTCGGGGTCCAGTTTAGGGAGATCTGCCAGGAGTATCCTTGCCTTGATTTCTGTGTAATGGCAAGTTTAAGTTTTAATGTCTTTGATTCAAATTGATAAAATGTTGTTTCGCCTGGATTAATTTCCCAGGTAATTTCCTTTGGAAAAGAGTTTGTCTAGTGTTGTTTGGAATTTAGCAAAATCATCTAAGAGGAATATGAATGCAGCCAGGCTGGTGACATCCGTGTCCTTTAGCACATCCACCTCTGACTGTGTAAAATCCATACTGTGTTCAAAGTCCATTACATCCCGAACAAGATCATCAACCCTTTTGTTGGTAGAATCTATAAAAAGAGTTGCAGTAAGGATTTAAAGTTATTTTCTTGTAGATCAATTAGATCAGTGGTCACCAACCTTTTCTGAGTCAAGATCACTCTCAGTCAAAATGCAAGGAGAGATCTTCTGCTACGCAACAATAACCTATTAAAAATAGTTCTGCAGCAATGAGGTTTGTGCAGTAAGCTATAGGCCCAATACATTAACACAACATATTGGCTTTCCTTGAATTGTACATTGACCCAGGAGCATCGCAAGTCATAATGAAAGTAATCTAATTTATGTCCCTCGAATGCCTGTCGAACCGATAGCTATTGTATACAGTAATCATGTGTCTATGAACCAGAGTTATACTGTTAGCACTGAGGTGGTGTGCCCTAGTAGGAAGTCTGCTGTGTGCAGCTCACACCGCACTATCAACTCAAACATACATATCAGTCACGTCTACTTCTGATAAGCCTCCCAGTAAAACTATCAAAACTATCAAGCATTTGGGGCGGCAGAGCCTAGTGGTTAGATAGTTGGACCAGTAAACAAAGGGTTGCTGGATCGAATCCCCGAGCTGACAAGGTAAAAATCTGTCATTTTGACCCTGAACAAGGCAGTTGACCCTCTATTCCCTGGTACGCCATCATTATAAATAAGAATTTGGTCTTAACAGACTTGCCTAGTTAAATAAAATTGTTTTCTTAATCCCAGAAAAGTGCTAAAAATAGGCCACATTAAACATATGTAGCCTAAGAAACAAGGTTCATGAAATGTATAACTTGCTAGTAACAGATGACATTCATATACTGACAATCTCTGAAACTCACTTAGACAATACCTTTGATCATATAGTGGTAGCATCTACAGAAAAGACAAATGCCAAAAGGGGTTGTGTTGCTGTTACCATTAAAAAGTTTGGACACACCTACTCATTCAAGGGTTTTTCCTTATTTTTACTATTTTCTACATTGCACAATAATAGTGAAGACATCAACACTATGAAATAACACATGGATTCATGTAGTAAACAAAATATTGTTAAACAAATCAAAATATATTTTATATTTCAAATTAGCAACCCTTTGCCTTGATGACAGCTTTGTACACTCTTGGCATTCTCTCAATCAGCTTCATGAGGTAGTCACCTGGAATGCATTTCAATTAACAGGTGTGCCTTGTTAAAATGTAATTTGTGGAATTTCTTTCCTTCTTAATACATTTGAGCCAATCAGTTGTGTTGTGACAAGGTAGGGGTGGTATACAGAAGATAGCCCTATTTGGTAAAAGTCCAAGTCCATATTATGGCAAGAACAGCTCAAATAAGCTAAGAGAAACGACAGTCCATCATTACTTTAAGACATGAAGGTCAGTCAATCCGGAAAATGTCAAGACCTTTGAAAGTTTCTTCAAGTGCAGTCGCAAAAACCATCAAGTACTTTGATGAAACTGGCTCTCATGACGACTGCCACAGGAAAGGAAGACCCAGAGTTACCTCTGCTGTGGAGGATAAGTTCGTTAGAATTAACTGCACCTCAGATAGCAGTCCAAATAAATGCTTCACAGAGTTCAAGTAACAGACACATCTCAACATCAACTGCACAAAGGAGACTGCGTGAATCAGGCCTTCATGGTCGAATTGCTGCAAAGAAATCACTACTAAAGAACACCAATAATAAGAAGAGACTTGTGTGGGCAAAGAAACACAAGCAATGGACATTAGACCGCTGGAAATCGGAGATTTGAGATGTTTGGTTGCAACTGCCATGTCCTTGTGAGACGCAGAGTAGGTGAACCGATGATCTGCGCATGTGTGGTTCCCATCGTGAAGCATGGAGGAGGAGTTGTGATGGTGTGGGGGTGCTTTGCTGGTGACACTGTCAGTGACTTATTTAAATCCAAGGCACACTTAACCAGCATGGCTACCACAGCATTCTGCAGTGATACGCCATCCCATCTAGTTTACGCTTAGTGGGAATATAATTTGTTTTTCAACAGGACAATGACCCAAAACACACCTCCAGGCTGTGTAAGGGCTATTTGACCAAGGAGAGTGGTGGAGTGCTGCATCAGATGACCTGGCATTCACAATCCACCAACCTCAACCCAATTGAGATGATTTGGGATGGGTTGGACCGCAGAGTGAAGGAAAAGCAGCCAACAAGTGCTCAGCATATATGGGAACTACTTCAAGACTGTTTAAAAAGCATTCCTCATGAAGCTGGTTGAGAGAATGCTAAAAGTGTGCAAAGCTGTCATCAAGGCAAAGGGTTTTCTACTTTGAAGAATCTCAAATATAACATTTTGACAGTGTTTGACACTGTTTTGGTTACTACATATTTCCATATGTGCTATGTCATAGTGTTGATGTCTTCACTATTATTTTACAATGTAGAAAATAGTAAAAATAAAGAAAAACCCTGTAATGAGTGTATCTAAACTTTTGACTGGTACTGTATATTCAAAGCTACATTCCAGTAAACCCACACCGCACATCCCAAAAATAAGCTCAGCCAGTGAATTGGAAAACATACACAAGAAACACACCTGAATCACACACCAGTATGATAAACAGAGCGAAAGCAGAGGACTTGTTCCCTGTATGGATACTGGGTGCACTTACACTATATGAGATTACCAACTCACAAGCTAGTGTTGTGGAAACAGGCAGAATGCGTGGCCTTGTGAACATCTGTATATAGACCAAGCCTATAGGCTATATATAAATTATACAAATGCTGTTGCAATGAATTCACAAGGAATCCCACTTGTATGTGACTTAGATCTTAACAATGCTGTCTTAACCAGAGGTGCATACTTCTTCACGATGGCATATCTGTGTCAGGTAGTACAATGGTACTATGTGTGTATAATGTTTTGATGTGGGCTGGAGACTGTTTGTATAACCAGTCAATTAGACATTGCCCAAAGAGTAAGAGTAATGTTTGCATGTTAACCCCAGATCCTGACATGTGGTGGGTGGCTGTGAGCTACAGTAACTACAACACAGTCCATGTCTGACATTGACTCTGCATTCCCAGTCAACGCTACCTACCTATTAACCAGTGGACAGCATAACTGTCAATACAGGCATGAATGAACAGAATACTACACCTGTAACTCCTGGGTTATGGCATGTTGCTAAGTGTAACATGTATTTCTGCTTGCCTGCCTGGAACGCTAACCTTTCCTGCTGTGTCAGACTGTGTCTGTTAGCATGGCTGCTAGCTCGATGTCGATCACAGCACTGAGGTGTATGTGGTTAAAGGGAGCAGAGCGATGTGTCTCTGTGTGTTAGCGTTAGCTCTTATCCTATCCCTTCCGCAGGGTTGGTGTGAGGGACGGTGAGCTGGTCAAGGTGAGCTGGGTCGGGGAGGTAGAGGCTTGATTAATCGGTCTGGACACTCAGAGAGGCGATCATAAACAGGAAGGCGGAGGGGCTGGGGGAGACCAGTAGATACTGTGCCCTGTTAGAGCATGTGTATTTTATCTCCCCTGACAAGTCCTTCACAAGGCAAGAAGGACAAGCCATTCAACTACCTGTAAACGGCCCATAAAATGGCTAATTAATTTCAGAATGATGTAAACAACGACAGGCAGACATGAGAGGGAGGTGAGGGGCAGAGGCACTTTGAACCAATGAGAGGGAGGTGAGGGGCAGAGGCACTTTGAACCAATGAGAGGGAGGTGAGGGGCAGAGGCACTTTGAACCAATGAGAGGGAGGTGAGGGGCAGAGGCACTTTGAACCAATGAGAGGGAGGTGAGGGGCAGAGGCACTTTGAACCAATGAGAGGGAGGTGAGGGGCAGAGGCACTTTGAACCAATGAGGTCAAACCTATTTTTTCACATGTGCACAAAATTAACAAACATTGTTAAAGTACCTTCAAGATGACATTTTGACGGCTGTATTGCAGGCTGGCAACGGCCCTCCAAGTGGTGATCACTGATTTAAATGGATTCAAATGGCAGCTGTCCAAAGCAAGAGTAGCTTAGGTGTAAACCTCCATGGGCTAGAACCCACCCCTTCAGCGGAGCACTAAGCGGCAAAGTTCAATAGGACACATGAATAAATACAAACACGCATCAAAACAACATCATCCGTGCTTTTGGCTTGAGGACTTGACCCGTTTTCAGAAGATGAAAAATAGAATATGAAAAAAAGTAATGATTTGGGGGCATAGCGAGTCATTGACAGGAGGTTGACTTTTTGTCCAGCAAACCACTAATCTTCAGCATGTATGTTTTAACAAACACAACACCCTAATATAGTGAAATGCCAAGCTCCTTGAGAAGACATTCCCTATGCTATATTTCTACAGTGAGAGCCAGAAGACGATGGACCTGTGGTCCTGCCCACCTGCATCCTAACTGGATTATTTCATTAATGATAGACTCCCCTGGGCTTATCCTGATTGATGTCGTAGTCAGTGATCAGAGAAGAACTGCAAACAAGACCTGTCCAACTCTTAATGAGACTCCCTGTGTTCATCAATACAGCCCTAATGAAGAAGAACGTGACATTTGGGTTGAGAACTATAATACAAACATCTAACGTCTGATTGAATCTTATCATCTGAGTTCTGAGTGTTCAAACTGAAGTTTTACACATCCACTAACAGACATTATGGTAGCTCTGAGTAGGATCATCCGGTTCTCTAATAGAGGTGTGCTAGGATTGAACAAGATGGTCCGCTTTCTTACTACCAACCCACTAACTCACAAGCTAGTGTTGTGGAAACAGGCAGAATGCGTGGCCTTGTGAACATCTGTATATAGACCAAGCCTATAGGCTATATATAAATTATACAAATGCTGTTGCAATGAATTCACAAGGAATCCCACTTGTATGTGACTTAGATCTTAACAATGCTGTCTTAACCAGAGGTGCATACTTCTTCACGATGGCATATCTGTGTCAGGTAGTACAATGGTACTATGTGTGTATAATGTTTTGATGTGGGCTGCAGACTGTTTGTATAACCAGTCAATTAGACATTGCCCAAAGAGTAAGAGTAATGTTTGCATGTTAACCCTAGATCCTGACATGTGGTGGGTGGCTGTGAGCTACAGTAACTACAACACAGTCCATGTCTGACATTGACTCTGCATTCCCAGTCAACGCTACCTACCTATTAACCAGTGGACAGCATAAGTGTCAGTGCAGGCATGAATGAACAGAATACTACACCTGTAACTCCTGGGTTATGGCATGTTGCTAAGTGTAACATGTCTTTCTGAGGTGTGCTGGAATGGAACGAGACGCTCCGCTTTCCTACTACCAACCCACTGTAACAGCAGATCTAGGGAAGTCTCTGTCATGACTTTGTCCAAGTGCACACGCCTCAGTATGTTGCCCTTGACGACCGTCAGGAGGCAACACGTTGGGCATTGTTGAAGATCTACACTGATGCAGACACCACTGATATCCTTTCAATTATTCATTCATTATCTTCTTATTAAACAGCCGTCCTCTGGCTGACGCTCGGCTTGGGATGGAGGAGTGATAGGATAGGCAGAGGATATTGGCATTAAATATTTAAAACAGGCTATCTATTGGAGTGAATGAGAGGGGTCCCCTGAGATGAGCTGTGATTAGACAACAATACAGCGCTATTACACTGGACCCATTGAGTCCCAAACACCACAACACCCCTCCCTGCATCCCACATCGCCTCTGTATGCCGCTGGGCATAATACGCAGAGGCGATAACAAACATCATTTCCGCCGTATTTCCAAAGTTTCCCAGCAACATTTGTCTACATGTTGAAAGAGGCTGAGAAATCGCATCTGTGCAAACAAGGGCAAAGATATACCTGAGAGATGAAACAGTCAACTGAATGTTCTTAGAAGAGTCACTTTGGGCAAACAAATGGGTTTCAACTTTTTAAAAGTGGCTTTTGGATAAAGGTTTTAAAATGAAAAGCTAACTGACTGAGAAGTGGAACAGTCTTTATAACCATAATAGCCAATCAACAGTAGCAGTGACAGTGTGTTGAACAATTGAAAAATGGTTTAATCCTAAAACAGAATTTAGATGAATAATGCACAGCAGGAAATCTAACTTGTGTATTCAATGTTTAAAAGGACTTCTAACATTTATATAACTTCCACATTAACATTCCTAACTTGATTTACCCTAACTAAAAATGTATTAACACCTAGAAAAATGTCCATTAAATATAATCCACAGAATAATTCACATTTCCCATTGCTGCAGGATTCATTTTCTGCAGTGAGAAACCGGTCAAATTAAGATCTGACATCTGTAAGTATAAGAAGCAGGTTCCACAGGGCAGCTGCTACACCATAAGGAGTAGGTTCCACAGGGCAGCTGCTACACCATAAGGAGCAGGTTCCATAGGGCAGCTGCTATACCATAAGAAATAGGTTCCACAGGGCAGCAGCTATACCATAAGAAGTAGGTTCCACAGGGCAGTAGCTATACCATAAGAAGTAGGTTCCACAGGGCAGCAGCTATACCATAAGGAGTAGGTTCCACAGGGCAGCAGCTACACCATAAGGAGCAGGTTCCACAGGGCAGCAGCTATACCATAAGAAGCAGGTTCCACAGGGCCGCTGCTACACCATAAGAAGCAGGTTCCACAGGGCAGCAGCTATACCACAAGAAGTAGGTTCCACAGGGCCGCTGCTACACCATAAGAAGCAGGTTCCACAGGGCAGCAGCTATACCATAAGAAGCAGGTTCCACAGGGCAGCTGCTACACCATAAGAAGTAGGTTCCACAGGGCAGCAGCTATACCATAAGAAGTAGGTTCCACAGGGCAGCAGCTATACCATAAGAAGCAGGTTCCACAGGGCAGCTGCTGCACCATAAGAAGTAGGTTCCACAGGGCAGCAGCTATACCATAAGAAGCAGGTTCCACAGGGCAGCAGCTATTTCATAAGAAGTAGGTTCCACAGGGCAGCCGCTATACCATAAGAAGCAGGTTCCACAGGGCAGCTGCTGCACCATAAGAAGTAGGTTCCACAGGGCAGCAGCTATACCATAAGAAGCAGGTTCCACAGGGCAGCAGCTATTTCATAAGAAGTAGGTTCCACAGGGCAGCAGCTATACCATAAGAAGCAGGTTCCACAGGGCAGCTGCTACACCATAAGAAGTAGGTTCCACAGGGCAGCAGCTATACCATAAGAAGTAGGTTCCACAGTAGGGGCAGTTCCACCAGGTTCCACAGGCAGCAGCTATACCCAGGTTCCACAGGGCAGCTGCTACACCATAAGAAGTAGGTTCCACAGGGCAGCAGCTGCTACACCATAAGAAGTAGGTTCCACAGGGCAGCTGCTACACCATAAGAAGTAGGTTCCACAGGGCAGCAGCTATACCATAAGAAGTAGGTTCCACAGGGCAGCAGCTATACCATAAGGAGCAGGTTCCACAGGGCAGCTGCTACACCATAAGAAGTAGGTTCCACAGGGCAGCAGCTATACCATAAGGAGCAGGTTCCACAGGGCAGCTGCTACACCATAAGAAGTAGGTTCCACAGGGCAGCAGCTATACCATAAGAAGTAGGTTCCACAGGGCAGCAGCTATACCATAAGAAGTAGGTTCCACAGGGCAGCAGCTATACCATAAGAAGTAGGTTCCACAGGGCAGTAGCTATACCATAAGAAGTAGGTTCCACAGGGCAGCAGCTATACCATAAGGAGCAGGTTCCACAGGGCAGCTGCTACACCATAACAAGTAGGTTCCACAGGGCAGCAGCTATACCATAAGGAGCAGGTTCCACAGGGCAGCTGCTACACCATAAGAAGTAGGTTCCACAGGGCAGCAGCTATACCATAAGAAGTAGGTTCCACAGGGCAGCAGCTATACCATAAAAGAAGTAGGTTCCACAGGGCAGCAGCTAGAGAGAGGATACCATAAGAAGTAGGTACCACAGGGCAGTAGCTATACCATAAGGTAGAGAGGTGACAGGGCACAGAAGGGCAGCAGCTATGCCATAAGGAGCAGGTTCCACAGGGCAGCTGCCTCACCATAAGGAGTAGGTTCCACAGGGCAGCAGCTATGCCATAAGGAGCAGGTTCCACAGGGCAGCTGCCTCACCATAAGGAGTAGGTTCCACAGGGCAGCAGCTATACCATAAGTGAGAAACCTCTAGTAGTCAGCTACAGCAAGTGCATATGCCTCAGTATGAGCGAGGTAGAAAGATTGAGAGAGGATGAGCAGGTAGAAAGTCATAGAGAGAAGATGAAGAGACAACTAGAGAGAAGATGAGAGGTAGAGAGAAGATGAGAGGTAGAGAGAAGAAGAGGTCAAGAACATTTACCCTCACTCCCAGAAGAAGAGAAGATGAGAGAGGTAGAGAGAGGATGAGAGAGGTAGAGAGAAGATGAGAGGTAGAGAGAAGATGAGAGGTAGAGAGAGAAGATGAGAGGTAGAGAGAAGATGAGAGAGGTAGAGAGAAGATGAGAGAGGTAGAGAGAAGATGAGAGGTAGAGAGAAGATGAGAGAGGTAGAGAGAAGATGAGAGGTAGAGAGAAGATGAGAGGTAGAGAGAAGATGAGAGAGGTAGAGAGAAGATGAGAGAGGTAGAGAGAAGATGAGAGGTAGAGAGAAGATGAGAGGTAGAGAGAAGATGAGAGGTAGAGAGAGAGAGAGATGAAGATGAGAGAGGTAGAGAGAAGATGAGAGAGAGGTAGAGAGAAGATGAGAGAGAAGATGAGAGGTAGAGAGAGAAGATAGAGAGAGAAGATGAGAGGTAGAGAGAAGATGAGCGAGGTAGAGAGAAGAGAGAGAAGATGAGAGAGGTAGAGAGAAGATGAGAGAGGAGAGAGGTAGAGAGAGAGAGAGAAGATGAGAGAGGTAGAGAGAAGATGAGTAGAGAGAATAGAGTAGAGAGAAGATGAGAGAGGTAGAGAGAAGATGAGAGAGGTAGAGAGAAGATGAGAGGAGGAGAAGATGAGAGGTAGAGAAGAAGAGAGAGGTAGAGAGAAGATGAGAGAGAGAGGTAGAGAGAAGATGAGAGAGGTAGAGAGAAGATGAGAGAGGTAGAGAGAAGATGAGAGAGAAGTAGAGAGAAGGAGAGAGAAGATGAGAGGTAGAGAGAAGATGAGAGAGGATGAGAGAGAGAGAAGATGAGAGAGGTAGAGAGAAGATGAGAGAGGTGAGAGAGAGAAGATGAGAGAGGTAGAGAGATGAGAGAGGTAGAGAGAAGATGAGAGAGGTAGAGAGAGAAGATGAGAGAGGTAGAGAGAAGATGAGAGAGGTAGAGAGAAGATGAGAGAAGATGAGAGAGGAGAGAGGTGAGAGAGGAGAGAGAAGATAGAGAGAAGATGAGAGAGGAGAGAGGTAGAGAGAAGATGAGAGAGGTAGAGAGAAGATGAGAGAGAAGTGAGAGAGAAGATGAGAGAGGTAGAGAGAAGATGAGCGAGGTAGAGATGAGAGATGAGAGAGGTAGAGAGAAGATGAGAGAGGTAGAGAGAGAGAGAGAGGTAGAGAGGTAGAGAGAAGATGAGAGAGGAGAAGAGAGAGAGAGAGGTAGAGAGAGGTGAGAGAGAGGTAGAGAAGATGAGAGAGGTAGAGAGAAGATGAGAGAGGTAGAGAGAAGATGAGAGAGGTAGAGAGAGAGAGGTAGAGAGAAGATGAGAGAGGTAGAGAGAAGATAGAGAGAGATGAGAGAGGTAGAGAGAAGATGAGCGAGGTGAGCGAGTAGAGAGAGAAGATGAGAGAGGTAGAGAGAAGATGAGAGAGGTAGAGAGAGAAGATGAGAGAGGTAGAGAGAAGATGAGAGAGGTGAGAGAGAAGATGAGAGAGGTAGAGATGAAGATAGAGAGAGGTGAGAGAGGAGAGAGAGAGAGAGAGGTAGAGAGAAGATGAGAGAGAGAAAATGAGAGAGGTAGAGAGAAGATAGAGAGAAGATGAGAGAGGTAGAGAGAAGATGAGAGAGGTAGAGAGAAGATGAGAGAGGTAGAGAGAAGATGAGAGAGGTAGAGAGAAGATGAGAGAGGTAGAGAGAAGATGAGAGAGGTAGAGAGAAGATGAGAGAGGTAGAGAGAAGATGAGAGAGGTAGAGAGAAGATGAGAGAGGTAGAGAGAAGATGAGAGAGGTGAGCGAGGTAGAGAGAGATGAGATAGAGAGAAGATGAGAGAGGTAGAGAGAAGATGAGAGAGGTAGAGAGAAGATGAGAGAGGTAGAGAGAAGGTGAGAGAGGTAGAGAGAAAATGAGAGAGGTAGAGAGAAGATGAGAGAGGTAGAGAGAAGATGAGAGAGGTAGAGAGAAGATGAGAGAGAGAGAAGATGAGAGAGGAGAGAAGATGAGAGAGGTAGAGAGAAGATAGAGAGAAGATGAGAGAGGTAGAGAGAAGGTGAGAGAGGTAGAGAGAAAATGAGAGAGGTAGAGAGAAGATGAGAGAGGTAGAGAGAAGATGAGAAGGGGAGAAAGAAAAATAATTAGGGTTAAGAGAGCGGCAGAGGAAGAGAGAGGTTGTTAAACAGAAAGAGAGAGGTTGTTAAAGAGAAAGAGAGAGGTTGTTAGAGACCCTGCCAAATAAATTCTCCTTCATTGTGTGTAGTAATGTGTGCGAGACAGAGAGACATTATTGTGTTGTGTTTAATTCTGTTGAACTGAACAGCCTACACTGTGATCGATCCATTCCCATTCAGTAATGGTCTGCTAATTGGAGAAAATAATTTTCCTGCCGAAGTCCAGTCACATACCTATAGCAGCTATAAACAAAATACGGTATGAAGAAGACAGGTTTTTGTCTAGATGTAAAAGGGATATTAAGAGAGGTAGAGAGAAGATGAGAGAGGTTGAAAGAAGATGAGAGAGAAGATGAGAGGTCGAAAGAAGATGAGAGAGAAGATGACAGATAGAGAGAAGATGAGAGAGAATATGAGAGAGGTAGAGAGAAGATGAGAGAGAATATGAGAGAGGAGAGAGAAGATGAGAGGTAGAGAGAAGATGAGAGGTAGAGAGAAGAGAGATAGGAGAGAAAAATAATAGGGAGAGAAAGAGAGAGGTTGTTAGGGAGAGAAGAGAGAGGTTGTTAGGGAGAGAAAGAGAGAGGTTGTTAAGAGAAAGAGAGGTTGTTAAGAGTTGTTAGGGAGAGAAAGAGGTTGTTAGGAGAGAAAGAGAGAGGTTGTTAGGGAGAGAAAGAGAGAGAGGGAGAGAAAGAGAGAGGTTGTTAGGGAGAGAAAGAGAGAGGTTGTTAGGGAGAGAAAGAGAGAGGTTGTTAGGGAGAGAAAGAGAGGGGTTGTTAGGGAGAGAAAGAGAGAGGTTGTTAGGGAGAGAAAGAGAAGGGTTGTTAGGGAGAGAAAGAGAGGGGTTGTTAGGGAGAGAAAGAGAGAGGTTGTTAGGGAGAGAAAGAGAGAGGTTGTTAGGGAGAGAAAGAGAGAGGTTGTTAGGGAGAGAAAGAGAGGTTGTTAGGGAGAGAAAGAGAGGGGTTGTTAGGGAGAGAAAGAGAGGGGTTGTTAGGGAGGAGAGGGGTTGTTAGGGAGAGAGAGGGGTTGTTAGGGAGAGAAAGAGAGGGGTTGTTAGGGAGAGAAAAGAGAGGGGTTGTTAGAGGAGAGAGAAAGAGAGAGGTTGTTAGGAGAGAAAGAGAGAGGTTGTTAGAGAGATGGAGAGAAAGAGAGAGGTTGTTAGAGAGAGAAAGAGAGGATTGTTAGGGAGAGAAAGAGAGGGGTTGTTAGGGAGAGAAAGAGAGGGGTTGTTAGGGAGAGAAAGAGAGGGGTTGTTAGGGAGAGAAAGAGAGGGGTTGTTAGGGAGAGAAAGAGAGGGGTTGTTAGGGAGAGAAAGAGAGGGGTTGTTAGGGAGAGAAAGAGAGGGGTTGTTAGGGACAGAAAGAGGTTGTTAGGGAAAGAAAGAGAGGGGTTGTTAGGGAGAGAAAGAGAGAGGTTGTTAGAGAGAAAGAGAGAGGTTGTTAGAGAGAGAAAGAGAGAGGTTGTTAGAGAGAGAAAGAGAGATGGTTAGTGAGAAAGAGAGAGGTTGTTAGAGAGAGAAAGAGAGAGATTGTTAGGGAGAGAAAGAGAGGGGTTGTTAGGGAGAGAAAGAGAGGGGTTGTTAGGGACAGAAAGAGGTTGTTAGGGAAAGAAAGAGAGGGGTTGTTAGGGAGAGAAAGAGAGAGGTTGTTAGAGAGAAAGAGAGAGAAAGAAAGAAAGAGAGGTTGTTAGAGAGAAAGAGAGAGGTTGTTAGAGAGAAAGAAAGAAAGAGGTTGTTAGAGGGAGAAAGAAAGAAAGAGAGGTTGTTAGAGAGAAAGAGAGTAGTTGTTAGAGAGAGAGAAAGAAAGAAAGAGGTTGTTATAGAGAAAGAGAGTAGTTGTTAGAGAGAGAGAAAGAAAGAAAGAGAGGTTGTTCGAGAGAAAGAGAGAGGTTGTTAGAGAGAGAAAGAAAGAAAGAGAGGTTGTTAGAGAGAGAAAGAAAGAAAGAGAGTTTGTTAGAGAGAGAGAGAGAAAGAACGAGAGGTTGTTAGAGAGAAAGAGAGAGGTTGTTAGAGAGAGAGAGAAAGAGAGGTTGTTAGAGAGAGAGAGAGAGAAAGAGAGGTTGTTAGAGAAAGAGTGACTGACCCAAACTTAAGGAAAGCTTTGACTATGTACAGACTCAGTGAGCATAGCCTTGCTATTGGGAAAGGCCGCCGTAGGCAGACATGGCTCTCAAGAGAAGACAGACTATGTGCACACTGCCCACAAAATTAGGTGGAAACTGAGCTGCACTTCCTAACCTCCTGCCCAATGTATGACCATATTAGAGACATATATTTCCCTTAGATTACACAGATCCACAAAGAATTTGAAAACAAACCCGATTTTGATAAACTCCCATATCTACTGGGTGAAATACCACAGTGTGCCATCACAGCAGCAATATTTGTGACCTGTTGCCACGAGAAAAGGGCAAACAGTGAAGAACAAACACCATTGTAAATACAACCCATATTTATGTTCCCTTTTGTACATTAACCATTTGTACATCGTTACAACACTGTATTACAACACTGTATATATATAATATGACATTTGTAATGTCTTTATTCTTTTGAAACTTCTGTATGTTAAATGTTTACTGTTTCATTTCATTGTTTATTTCACTTTTGTATATTATCTACCTCACTTGCTTTGGCAATGTTAACATATGAGAGAGAGCGAGAGAGAGAGAGCGAGAGAGAGAGCGAGAGAGAGAGAGAGAGGTTATTAGAGAGAAAGAGAGAGATTATTAGAGAGAAAGAGAGGTTATTTGAGAGAAAGAGAGCGGTTGTTAGAGAGAGAGAGAGGCTATTAGAGAAAAGAGAGAGGAGAGAGAAAGAGAGCGGTTGTTAGAGAGAGAGAGAGAGAGAGAGAGAGAGAGAGAGAGAGAGAGAG